>NW_016815584.1:812815-822348 GCF_001698545.2 Rhinopithecus bieti | reverse complement strand
AAAAAAAAAAAAAAAAAAAAAAAAAAAGAAGGGGTCTTTATTTGCAAAACAAAACGAAAGATCATATTCAGCCATGCAGGCATGTTGTAAGTGCTACCTATTTATTTACTTATTTATTTTTGAGTTTTATTTATTTATTTTTTTGAGATGGAGTTTCGCTCTTGTTGCCCAGGCTAGAGTGCAATGGCGTGATCTCAGCTCACCGCACCCTCCGCCTCCAGGATTCAAGTGATTTCCTGCCTCAGCCTCCCGAGTAGCTGGGATTATAGGCACGCGCCACCACGCCCAGCTAATTTTGTATTTTTAGTATAGACAGGGTTTCTCCATGTTAGTCAGGCTGGTCTTGAACTCCTGACCCCAGGTAATCCGCCTGCTTCGGCCTCCCAAAGTGCTCAGTTACAGCTGTGAGCCACCACGCCTGGCCCACCTTTATTTATTTTTGAGACAGAGTCTCACTTTGTTTGGGTTGGAGTGCAGTGGTGTGATCTTGGCTCACTGCAACCTCTGCCTACTGGGTTCAAGTGATTCTCCTGCCTCAGCCTCCTGAGTAGCTGCGATTACCAGCTTGCACCACCATATCAGATTAATTTTTTTTTTTGAGATGAAGCCTTGCTCCATTGCCCAAGCTGGAGTGCAGTGGTGCAATCTCGGCTCACTGCAACCTCCACATCCCAGGTTCAAGCAATTCTCCCGTCTCAGCCTCCCAAGTAGCTGGGACTACAGGCACACACCACCATGGCTGGCTTTTTTTTTTTTTTTGGAGACGGAGTCTCCATCTGTAGCCCAGGCTGGAGTGCAGAGGTGCGATCTCGGTTCACTGCAACTTCCGCCTCCCAGATTCAAGCAATTCAAGCGATTCCGAGTAGCTGGCACTACAGGTGCCCACTGCCACGCCCAGGTAAATTTATTTTTTTTGTATTTTAGTAGAAATGGGGTTTTCGCTGTGCTGCCCAGGCTGGTCTCAAACTCCCAAACTCAGGCAATCAGCCCGCCTCAGCCTCCCAAAGCACTAGGATTACAGCTGTGAGTCATCGTTTCCAGCCAAGCCCGGCTAATTTTTTTTTTTTTTTTTTTTTAGTAGAGATGGGGTTTCACCCTGTTGGCCAGGGTAGTCTCGAACTCTCCTGACCTCAGGTGATCCACCCGCCTTGGCCTCCCAAAGTGCTGGGATTACAGGTGTTAGTCACTGTGCCAGGACTTAATATTTGTATTTTTAGTAGAGATGGGGTTTCACCATGTTGGCCAGGCTGGTCTCAAACTCCTAACCTCAAATGATCCCCCCACCTTAGACTCCCAAAGTGCTAGGACTACAGGCATGAGCCATTGTGCCCAGTCAGTTTATTTATTTGAAATAGTATTAATTAGCCAGGCACAGTGGCTCATGCCTGTAATTCCAGTACTTTGGGAGGCCGAGGCGGGTGGATCACGAGGTCGGGAGTTCAAGACCGGCCTGATCAACATAGTGAAACCCCGTCTCTACTAAAAATACAAAAATTAGCTGGGCGTGGTGGTTGGTGCCTGTAATCGCAGCTACTCAGGAGGCTGAAGCAGAAACCTTTGAACCCAGGAGGCGGACGTTGCAGTGAGCTGAAATTACGCCATTGCACTATAGCCTGGGCGACATGAGCAAGACTCCATCTAAAAAAAAAAAAATAGTATTAATTCATTTAATAGTCTGAAGAGGTATTATTAAGAGAAAAAGGAAGCATAAAGAGGTTAAATAAGTTGTCTGAGATCATACCTAGTGCATAACAGAGGTGGAAATTCTTCTTTTTTTTTGTTTTTGTTTTTGAGACAGAGTCTTGCTGTGTCACCCAGGCTTGAGTACAGTGGCATAATCTTGGCTCACCAGCAGTCTCCGCCTCCCAGGTTCAAGTGATTCTCCTGCTTCAGCCTCCCCAGTAACTGGGATTACAAGCATGTGCCACCATGCCTGACTAATTTTTGTATTCTTATAGAGACAGGGTTTCACCACGTTGGCCAGGCTGGTCTCGAACTCCTTGCCTCAAGTGATCTGCCTGCCTTGGCTTCCCAAAGTGCTGTGATTACAGGCGTGAGCCACTGCGCCTGTCCCAGAGGGCAAAACTCTTAACTTCAAAACATATTATATACAGTGATCTTGGATTTCTTACTTTAGAAAATTGGGACCTGGAAAGAAATCTGAGACAGACTTGAGGGAAGGTAAACAGATGGGAAGAACGGGAGTTCTGAAAGTCTGGAGTCTATCTTTAGGACACATTTTGAAGATACTGGTATCAATGCCTTCCAGCCAAGGGCCACCAGGAACATACCTGTAGTTGAGCAAGTTGGGCTTATTCATTACAGCTAGAGAAAATGCACACCAGGGGAACTAAAGGCATCTCAGCAAATGTGTTAGAACTTATTATAGTATCTAAGCTTTGTTTGATTGGGTGATTTTGGGGGAGGATCCAAGGAAACAGGGGTTTGCTCCAGATTTTGTGCTATCAGAAAGCAAGCACAATTCTATGTTTTGGTATCTCAATAAATTATTTTCTTTTTCTTTTTTTTTGAGATAGGGTCTCACTCTGGCACACAGGCTGGAGTGGTGCAGTGGTGCAGTCTCAGCTCACTTTAGCCTCAACTTCCTGGACTCAAGTATCAATAAATCTTATCTACAGGGAGGGTAGACTAGGGCAAGGCTGAAGCCATGATTGGTAAAGAAGTTGCAGTCACTCATATTAACCTGGAGAGAAGGATGTTTGGTATTTTGTGGATGGCAGTGACACTAATTTTGTCTGTACATAGACAAAATTAGGCAGTGGACTTGTTTTATATCACTCTATCATGGTTTTGGAGTGAACTTATTTCATGTTGATGTTCTGTGAGGTGTCCAAAAGAATAGTGGCCGGGCACGGTGGTTCATGCCTGTATTTCCAACACTTTGGGAGGCTGAGGCGGGCAGATCACCTGAGGTCGGGAGTTCGAGACCAGCCTGGCCAACGTGGTGAAACCCCGTCTCTACTAAAAATACAAAGATTATCCAGACGTGGTGGTGGGTGCCTGTAATCCCAGCTACTCGGGAGGCTGAGGCAAGCGAATCACTTGAACCCAGGAGGCGGAGGTTGTAGTAAGCAAGCATTGCGCCACTGCACTCCAGCCTGGGTGACAGAGTGAGATTCGGTCTCAATACAAAAACAGATGCAGATAGCACAGACTAGCTTCAAACAACACTGAGGACTAGTTGTGTCAGACCAGTTAATGTTAAGGGCAGTGTTTTGCTTTCTCATTGTAACCCCCAGGAGTGATTAAGAGCTTTGTTTAGAATCTGCAGGATTGGCGGGGCATGGTGGCTTACGCCTGTAATCCCAGTACTTTGGAAAGCGGAGGTGGGCGGATCACTAGGTCAGGTGTTAAAGAACAGCCTGGCCAACACAGTGAAACCCCGTCTCTAGTAAAAATACAAAAATTAGCTGGGAGTGGTGGCAGGTGCCTGTAATCCCAGCTACTCCGGAGGCTGAGGCTGGAGAATCGCTTGAACCCAGTAGGCTGAGGCTGTAGAGAGCAGAGATTGCACCACTGTGCTCCAGCCTGGGTGACAGAGCGAGACTCTGTCTCATAAAAAAAAAAAAAAATCTTCAGGATTACAGGCCTCCATTGTGGATCAGTACTCTTCAGAGTTGGTGATTTTTCTTTTTCTTTTTTTTCTTTTGAGACAGTGTACTCTTGTTGTCCAGGCTAGAGTACAATGGTGCGATCTTGGCTCACTGCAACCTCTGCCTCCCAGGTTCGAGCGATTCTCCTGCCTCTGCCTCCTGAGGAGCTGGGATTACAGGCATGTGCCACCATGCGCAGCTAATTTTATATTTTTAATAGAGACGGGGTTTCTGCATGTTGGTCAGGCTGGTCTTGAACTCCTGACCTCAGGTGATCCGCCCACCTCCAAAGTGCTAGGATTATAGGCGTGAGCCACTGCAAAGGGCTGATTTTTTTTTTTTTTTCTTGTGGAGGACTCGAGAATCTAGTGACTTGAGTGAAGTCAGAAGGTTGTATGGTCCAAAAAATCTTGTTTCTTGGCCAATGATCAAAGAGTACTTGAGATTATGAATGCGAAATGGTTAATCTGGATTCTATGCCCCTGGCTTTGGGCAAGTTACATAGCTATTTTACACCTTGTTTTCTTCATCTGGTTATAATGATATGTAATAATAATAACTAACACCTGAAGCCCTTACAGTGTACCCCCACTGTTCTAAGCATTATATATATATATAAGCTTATTAATCCTCACAACAATCTACTGCTTTTATCTTTTTCTATTTATCTTTATTTATAAATGAGGAAACTGAGCACAGAAAGGTTAAGTGACATGCCCAAAGCTACAGTTAGTAAATGTCAGAACAGGCGGGCAGTGTGTTTTAGTCAGCTCAGGATGCCACAACAA
This sequence comes from Rhinopithecus bieti, assembly GCF_001698545.2. Lineage (NCBI taxonomy): Eukaryota > Metazoa > Chordata > Mammalia > Primates > Cercopithecidae > Rhinopithecus > Rhinopithecus bieti. The sequence goes on along the minus strand of NW_016815584.1, from coordinate 817,946 downwards.
AATACCACAGACTGGGTGGCTTAACCAACAGACATTGGTTTTCTCAGAGTTCTTAAGCTGGAAGTCTGAGATCAAAGTGCCAGCATGGTCAGATCCTGGTATGGGCCATCTTTCTAGCTTGCTGACTGCTGCTTTGTCACTGTGTCTTGGGAGGTGGGAGAGGGGGATCTCTTGTTACAAGGTCACAGTCCTATCCAGTTAGGGTCCCACACTTGTGAACTCATTTAAACTTAACCTCCAAAGGCCTGGTGCGATGGCTCATGCATGTAATCCCAACACTTTGGGAGGCCAAGGCGGGCAAATCACTTAAGGTCAGGAGTTCGAGATCAGCCTGACCAACATGGAGAAACCCCGTCTCTACTAAAAATACAAAATTAGTATTTTGTGGTTAGGCCTGGTGGCTCATGCCTGTAATCTCAGCTACTCGGGAGGCTGAGGCAGGAGAATCACTTGAACTTGGGAGGCAGAGCTTGCGGTGAACCGAGATCGCGCCATTGCACTCCAGCCTGGGCAATAAAAGCGAAACTCCGTCTCAAATAAAAAATAAACAAACAGGCCCGCGGTGCTCAAGCCTGTAATTCCCAGCCACTTTGGAGGCCGGAGACGGGCGGATCACGAGGTCAGAGATCGAGGACCATCCTGGCTAACACAGTGAAACCCCGCTCTACTAAAAAACAAAACATAGCCGGGCGAAGTGGGGCGCCTGTAGTGTCCCAGCTACTCGGGTGAGGCTGAGGCAGGGGAATGGCGTAAACCCGGGAGGCGGAGCTTGCAGTGCGAACCCTCACCGCTGTGAGCTGAGAATCCGGACACTGCACTCCAGCCTGGGCGACAGGAGCGAGACCTCCCATCCTAAAAAAAAAAACAAAACAAAACCTCCGAAATACCCAATGTCCAGATGCAGTCACATTGGGGGTTAAGGCTTCAACATAAGAATTTTGAGTGGGGACACAATTCAGGCCATAGCACAGTGAGAGCATAGAATCAGATAGTAGTAAAAAACCATGATTTTAAGTCAAGATAACAAAAATTGTTATTAAAAGTTATAAAGGAGTTATCCTTAATTTGGAGCACATGTTCAGGGGTCTGCAGACAAGTGGGACAGAAAAAGTAAATATTAAAATTGTTATTTATATTTGTCACCCCTTTAAAAATACATATTTTGTTTTATAATGACTATAATTTATTAGTACAAAAATAAGTCTATATATAATTTTTTAAATGCACACAAATATATTGGGGTAGTGGCTCAGCTTTTTTTTTTTTTTAACTAAGGTAAGGGTGTAATCACTGCAACAGAATAAAGACAGGTACCACAATGGTCCTGCCCTCAAAAAGTTACAGTGTACTGGGGACAGAAGGTTAATCTTTTAAAAGTGTGATTAATAGATCACAGTAGGCAGGGCACAGTGGCTCACGCCTGTAATCCCAGCACTTTGGGAGGCCGAGGCGTGCGGATCACCTGAGGTCAGGAGTTCAAGATCAGCCTGGGCAATATGGTGAAACCCCGTCTCTACTAAAATTACAAAATTAGCCGAGCATGGTGACACTTGCCTGTAATCCCAGCTACTCGGGAGGCTGAGGCAGGAGAATCTTTTGAATCTGGGAGGCAGAGGATGCGGTGAGCCGAGATCGCGCCATTGCACTCCAGCCTTTGCAAAAAGAATAAATCTCCGTCTCACACACACACAAAAAAAACAAACAAAAAAAAACAGATCACAGTAGATGAATACATATCATAGATCAATTCGTGATTATCTGTTCCAAATAAACTGTAGAAATAATAACTGTCATGAAAGGAGAAGCCACGTGCTCTGTCCACAGGCTGAGGACGACCTTGCTGCGGTTGACCACTGCTGGCCGGGACCTGCGGGTCGCGGAGGAGGCGGCGCCTCTATCGGAGACCGCAAGGCGCGGGCAGAACGCGGGGTGGCGGCAGCGCCTCTCCATGCACCAGCGCCCCCAGATGCACCGACTCCAAGGGCAGTTGCACCGCGTCGGCCCTGCTGGCCCCCGCCGCGCCCAGCCTCGCGTCCACGTGGGACACAGACAGCTCCACACAGCCGGTGCACCGGTGTCGGAGAAACCCAGAAGGGGTGAGATTTAAGGCCACATCCCCTACAGGGCTAAGACACTGGGAAGGAGTGATGTGCCAGACACGTTTTCCTCACTGCCTTCTTCTGCCCACCACCCCATTTTGTTCTTTTGTTCTCACTCCCTCTTTTCTGCCTCCCTAAAATCTTTTTTTTCCGGAGTGGGATATCAGATTCAAAATTCTAAATTCACCATGGAGGACCGCTGAGGGCAGAATCACACAATAGGTCAGGAGATCGAGACCATCCTGGCCAACATGGTGATACCCCATCTCTAATAAAAATACAAAAATTAGCTGGGCGTGGTGGCAGGCACCTGTAGTCCCAGTTATTCGAGAGGTTGAGGCAGGAGAATCACTTGAACTCGGGAGGCGGAGGTTGCAGTGAGCTGAGATTGTGCCACTGCACTCCAACCTGGCAACAGAGCAGGACTCCGTCTCAAAAAAAAAAAAAAAAAAAAAAAAAACTTAGCCAAGCCTGGTGGCACATGCCTGCAATCCCTCCTACTTGGGAAGCTGATGTGGGAGGATCACTTGAGCCTGGGAAGCGGACGCTGCAGGGAGCCCAGATGACACCAGTGCACTCCAGCCTGGGCAACAGAGTGACACTCTGCCTCAAAAAACAAACAAACAAAACAAAATCCCCAAAAAGAAAACCCAACGTTGAATCTCTAGAGTAGACACCTCATTCTCATGGCCCTAAATCAGGAATGAGTAACCTAGGTAAAGGAAATCTACACATAGCATTTAATTAAGTATTCTTATTTTATTAATAAGTACTCACTTATTTTGCTTAGTATGGTCCGATAATTTCAAGTTCCGTACTCCAGACAACCAAATGTTTGCAAAAACAACTGAAAGTAGAAAACTCGCATGAATTTAAATTTCAGTTCCATTTAACAGTTCAGCATGGCTGGCCACCCGTTATGTACCGGGCACTAGAGATAAAGATGGGTAGAGTTAGACACACAGTCTCTGCCCTGAACAAGCTTCCACCTTTCTTTTTTCTTCCTATTTGTACTTACTCACTTGTTTTGCAAGAGTGAAAAAAAAATGTTCCTCGGGGAGCAGTTGTCATATAAGGGTTTCACCCAGGTCTCAGGACTCTCTGTGTCCAGCCCTTCACGTTCCAGTTTCAGCAGTTGGTGTTCTGGAGGGTACTGTTGCCTGAGTCTGCATCTTCTGTCTAAACTTTTAGGGCCAAGGGACAGGCTGAGTTACACAGCCCCTCCATCATTTAAGGAGCATGCGACAAATGAAAACGGAGGTGAAATAGCCAGTGAACGCAGCGAACTGTGAGTTCTCATTTATCCCATGTTGTTATTCCTGCCACTTTAATTAGAAAGATACCATTAGGGAACAAGTGAATGTTGGTGATTTGAGTCTTTTCAGCATGATCAGGGAAGATGAAAGTCAACCCTAGGTCAAATTCCAACTTCATTGCTTAAAAATGGAAAAAAAAGCTTCTCTCTGATCTCTGAGGAAATGAAAATAAAAGTCCTTTTCTCAATTGAACGTATTCCCTCTATTTCCATTTATATTTTTTTCCTTAGGTCATAATTAATTCCTTTTTTCTTTTTTTTTTTTTTGAGACAGAGTCTCGCTCTGTTGCCCAGGCTGGAGTGCAGTAGCCTGATCTTGGTTCACAGCAACCCCTGCCTCCCGGGTTCAAGAGATTCTCCTGCCTCAGCCTCCCGAGTAGCTGGGACTATTATACAAAATGTTTGTATTTTTAGTAGAGACAGGGTTTCACTATGTTGGCCAGGCTGGTCTCCAACTCATGACCTTGTGATCCGCTCACCTTGGCCTCCCAAAGTGCTGGGATTACAGGTGTGAGCCACCACGCCTGGCCCATAATTCCTTTGTGTCTTTGTTTAACATTTGAAAGCTGTATTTTATAAGATTTTCCTTGACATGTACCAAGACTACTGACTCATTTAACTTCTTTTTATATGTGTGAGAACCCAGTTCTACACTCCTGTAACAACAGTTTCGAAGTATCCTTTTTGTATTTAGTATTTCCGGTTCTAACAGTATAATTTCTTTCAGCAATGTCGTAAGTATGGCTAAACCCATTGGTTTATGCATGCCTAACAGTGCCCACACCATGGCCAGCAATACCATGCAAGTAGAAGAGCCACCCAAGTCTCCTGAGAAAATGTGGCCTAAAGATGAAAATTTTGAACAGAGAAGCTCATTGGAGTGTGCTCAGAAGGCTGCAGAGCTTCGGTAAGAGTTGGCACTCCATGCCTCAAACCAGAATGAACTGAAAAAGCTAAGATTTACACCTTTCCTCCATCTCAGAGGAAAAGAGAGTGTTTGGGATTAAATTCAATCTGAATAGTAGACATTGGAGTCCCTCGTAGGTAAAGAAATGGATTAACCTGGGGGCCGGGCGCGGTGGCTCAAGCCTGTAATCCCAGCACTTTGGGAGGCCGAGACGGGCGGATCACGAGGTCAGGAGATCGAGACCATCCTGGCTAACACGGTGAAACCCCGTCTCTACTAAAAACACAAAAAATGAGCCGGGCGAGGTGGCGGGCGCCTGTAGTCCCAGCTACTCGGGAGGCTGAGGCAGGAGAATGGTGCAAACTCGGGAGGCGGAGCTTACAGTGAGCTGAGATCCGGCCACGGCACTCCAGCCCGGGCGACACAGCGAGACCCCGTCTCAAAAAAAAAAAAAAAAAGAAAGAAATGGATTAACCTGTGGGCACAGTGGATCATGCCTGTAATCCCAGCACTTTGGGAGGCCAAGGCAGGCAGATCACCTGAGGTCAGGAGATTCAGAACAGCTTTGCCAACATGGGGAAACCCTGTCTCTACTGAAAATACAAAAATTAGCCAGGCATGGTGGCAGGCACCTGTAAATCCCAGCTAGTAGGGAAGCTGAGGCAGGAGAATCACTTGAACCCGCGAGGCGGAGGTTGCAGTGAGCCGAGATCATGCCATTGCACGCCTAGGCGACAAGAACAAAACTTGGTCTCAAAAAAAAAAAAAGAAAAGAAATGAATTAACCTGCTGGGTGCAGTGGCTCACGCC
>NW_016815584.1:803432-811337 GCF_001698545.2 Rhinopithecus bieti | reverse complement strand
CTCAGCCTCCGGAGTAGCTGGGACTACAGGCGCCCGCCAACGCGCCCGGCTAGTTTTTTGTATTTTTTAGTAGAGACGAGGTTTCACCATGTTAGCCAGGATGGTCTCGATCTCCTGACCTCGTGATCCGCCCGCCTCGGCCTCCCAAAGTGCTGGGATTACAGGCTTGAGCCACCGCGCCCGGCCCAGGCAGTGTAATTTTAAGATCACTCCAGGTTATTCTAATAAGCAGCTAGACAGGGACTCAATGAGATAGAGTGGAGTGAACCCAAATCCTCCCCAGTGTCTCTTTCAATCTTTCAAACAATAAAGAAAACGTGAGCTCCTAGGTTCAGGAATAATAGTCTTCTTTATTTTATTTTATTTTTTTTTGAGACAGAGTTTCAGTTTGTTGCCCAGGCTGAAGTGTAGTGGCACCTTGTCAGCTCACGGCAACCTCTGTCCCCCAGGTTCAAGCATATTCTCCTGCCTCAGCCTACTGAGTAGCTGGGATTACAGGCATCCACCACCATGCCTGGCTAATTTTATATTTTAGTAGAGACAGGGTTTCACCATGTTGGCCAGGCTGGTCTTGAACTCCTGACCTCAGGTGATCCACCCGCCTCGGCCTCCCAAAGTGCTAGGATTATAAGCGTGAGCCATTGTGCCGAGTGTATTTTACTATTATTATTATTATCATTATTTTTTGAGACAGAGTCTCGCTCTGTTGTCGCCAGGCTGGATGGAGTGCAGTGGTGCAATCTCAACTCACTGCAACCTCCCCCTCCCAGGTTCAAGCGATTCTCCTGCCTCAGCCACCTGAGTAGCTGGGACTACAGGTGCACACCACCACGCTCAACTAATTTTTGTATTTTTAGTAGAGATGGGGTCTCATCATGTTGGCCAGGATGGTCTCAATCTCTTGACCTTGTGATCTGCCTGCCTCGACTTCCCAAAGTGTTGGGATTACAGGCCTGAGCCACCGCACTCGGCCACTATTGTTATTTTTTGAGACAGAGTCTCACTCTGTTGCCCAAGCTCGAGTGCAGTGATGTGATTTCGGCTCACTGCAAACTCAGCCTCCTGGATTTCAAGCAATTCTCTTGCCCAGTGTTCATAGTAGCTGGGATTACAGGCTTTTGCCACCACACCCGTCTGGTTTTTGTATTTTTAGTAAAGATGAGGTTTTGCCATGTTGCCCAGGCTAGTCTCCAACTCCTGACCTCAGGCCATCTGCCCGCCTCAGCCTCCCAAAGTGCTGGGATTATAGGCGTGAGCCACAGTGCCTGGTTCATAATCTTCTTTTTAAGTTTTCTAGCACGTTCAAACCTCACTGGCTTCTCTAAGGAAACAAGGCTGAGACCTAGCTTGACATTGCAAGGTTTATGGGAAATTATGAACACCATCATTTTAAAAAGTAGTTATTATCTTTTCTCAGAACATAAGCTTAAGGTTAGCGATCTCTATCAAATCTTGGCTGGCGTGATGAGAAATGGGAGAAAGGACATTATTTACTAGAGTGTACATACACATACTTCTGTTCTAGTGTGGGGAAGGAGGAAGGCAAGAGACAAGAGGGAAGTATTCTTAATGGGGCACAGTCAAGGAGAAAATGTCTTTAATTCTGTCCATGTTCAGACAGAATAATTTAGCACCTTTCTCTGCAGAGCTTCCATTAAAGAGAAGGTAGAGCTGATTCGACTTAAGAAGCTCTTACATGAAAGAAATGCCTCATTGGCTATGACAAAAGCACAATTAACGGATGTTCAAGAGGTGAGTTGCCATCATCAGCTGTGCTTTCTTGGTGGGGGGAACCCCAAATAAGAGATTCATATTATTTTCTCCATTTTACATATGGGAAGCCACAATTCAGAAAGACTAAGTTACTTGTCTAAGGTCACACAATTTATAAGTGATATTCAAATCCAAGCCTTACAGCTCGGAGTCTATTCTTTTCCCAGTATTTCCCATTATTTCTCTATTAAGAGGAAGGCTCAAGCTCTGCCTGCTAAGGTGAAATAGAGTAGAGTTAACTTGTGTAAGGGTTAAGGTCCCCTACAAAGACCACAAACCAGAATGTGATTAAATTAGGAAGCCAAAAGCAGTCACAGGGGAAGGGAAGGAAGCTAGCCTTTTAGCACTTTCTATGAGGTGCACTCAGTCCCGGATATTTACCGTCATTATATTTTCTAAGCCTGACGACTGCCCTCAAGGTAAGTACATTTAGCATTATCACACATTAGAAACTAATATCTGATTGGTGGAAATAGAGTATCAAGGGTCAAAGTAACGTCAGCACCATCCTTTCATTGAACAAGTATCTATCCAGTACCTGGAATTGCAAAGCACACGGATACAGAGATTACAAAGATAAGTAAGATAACATCTGCCTTCAAGGCGTTTATAGGAGTGAGAGAACAAGTAAACAAATTCAACTATCCGTATGCAGAGTATGGGCAGGACACAAAAGAGAGAGTAGTCAGACTCACCAGTGGGTGAGGTGCTGATATGGCTTTAATGAGTGGAGGAACACCAGGGCTCTTGTCTCACGTGAATTAGATAAAACGACAGGGACACACATGGAGTGGCTTTAAGGAGCGGAGAGTTTAATAGGCAAGAAAGAAGGGAGAACAAAGACGGAAGAAGCTCCCCTCTACAGAGACAGAGGGAGGAGTACTCCAAAGCCCAGAGAGGAGACCCATGTGCGGGGAGGGGGGGAAAAGTGACTGCTTATATGAGTAGGCAGGAGGAGGTGGTGTCTGATTTGCATAGGGCTCAGGGATTGGTTTGACCAGGCCTGTCACTCATGTAGCTTGTGGAAAAAACTGGCCCTCCTACCCTAACCTTAAAAGTATGCAAATACAGGGCGCCATGATGTTATACACACGTGGGGATTGGTGGGGGTGGCCATGTTGCCAGGTACACGTTGGGGCAAGGGCAGGAAGACGAAGGCGGGAATCGCCATGTTTGGGTGGACCCAGTTTCTAAAGACCTGCATTTGCATATCAAAGGTTGCCTGCCTGGCTGTAAGAGTCGGGGCTTTCCTGCTAGACAAAAAACGTTTCTGGAGCTGCTTTAAAGGATGTGAAAACTTTGCAAGGACCCCTTTTTTCTCTATCTGCCTAAAATTATTTTTAATAACTTCTATAACAGTGCCAGATCAGAAAAGGATTAATGGCTCGCTGCCGTGGCTCGAGCCTGTAATCCCAGAACTTTGGGAGGTCAAGGAGGGAGGATAACTTGAGCCCAGAAATTGGAGACCAGCCCAGACAACATGGCGAAACCTCATCTCTACCGAAAATACAAAAATTAGCCGGGCATCGTGATGTGTGCCTGTGTCCTAGCTACTCTGGAGGCTGAGGCAGGAGGATTGCTTGAGTGCTCCAGCCCAGGAGGCAGAGGTTGCAGTGAGCCGAGATCCTGATACCGCACTCCAGCCTGGGTGACAGCATGAGACTTTGTCTCGAAAAAAGAAAAGGATTGATAAAGGAATAGATTTGTGAGTTAAATACTGAAATATTAAAAGAGCATGTGTTAATAAGTGTGCAAGAGAAGGAGAGGCTTTCCATGAGAGCAGAGGTGAGAAACATCAGGAACCTGGTCATGGAGAACACACTAAAGAATTTTTTTTCTTGTTGTCATTAAAGACAGAACATGCTAGGAATTTAGACTTTATGCTACAGACAGCAGAGAGCTGTGTGAAAGGGTTTTAAACAAGTTGATACGATCAATTTTTTTTCTCTCAAAAAGATTACTTGGACTTTAAAAAAAAAAAAAGATTGGGAGGCCGAGGCAGGTGGATCGTCTGAGGTCAGGAGTTGGAGACCAGCCTGGCCAACATGGTGTTTTAGTCTCTACTAAAATACAAAAATTAGCTGGGTGTGGTGGGGGCACCTGTAATCTCAGCTACTTGGGAAGCTGAGGCAGAAGAATTGGTTGAACCTGGGAGGCCGAGGGTGCAGTGAGCTGGGATTGTGCCACAGCACTCTAGCCTGGGTGACAGAGTGAGACTCTCAAAAACAAAAACTTACCTCTCATATTTGCTACAGGGATTAAATGAGATAATATATGTGAAATGATTATAATGATCATCATATAGCAGGTAATGAAACACATAGTAACATATAACACATAACAACTACTCAACTAATTATACCTGTTGTTATGATCATTATTTTTTTTTCTAAAACTGAAGAGATCTTTCTGAAGCATGCTAAGTAATAGTACCTAGTTTAAGATTAAACATTTTTCTTGGATAATCCACCAAGTACAATGCAAATGTGAATAAATGACCCTTCATTATTTTTTGAGAAATAGTGTGAATGATTGCAGTCACATACTACTTGGCAAGCTAGGGCAGGGGAAAAATAGCAACAATTAGTAAACAAATACACAAATTGACTTGTTTTGTGGGATTTTATAATGCCTTTAAAACGTTAAGCATTTATATTACAGTGATAAATATATCGTGAAATTGATAAATTAATAAAATAATAATAATTTCTTTCCTCCAGGCATACGAAACCTTGCTCCAGAAGGTACTTAATGAGAATTGAGTCTCCGTTTCTTTGTAACCAGAATAATCAAACTCAAAGAAATCTCTGTTCATCTCCAAGTAACATAACACCAGAATTTAGCTAACTAAATCAGTGTTATTATGTCATATAGTTTCTGTTAAAAATGATACTATTATCAAAAGATACTTATTGCACTGTTTTCATAAAAGTTGAAATATGAGATTGGAGTTGAGAAATATTTGGCATGGTATTTTTAAGCCTATTGCTGAAGCAAATTATAGTATTTGCTCAAAACTTGAGTATTCTTCAAGTATGTGTGAAGTGATGAGATATAAACAAAGTTGTTGCCGGTGTTCTCAGATGGTCTTAAATATTTGGCCTTGGCCGGCGCGGTGGCTCAAGCCTGTAATCCCAGCACTTTGGGAGGCGGAGACGGGCGGATCACGAGGTCAGGAGATCGCAGACCATCCTGTAACCGGTGAAACCCCGCTCTGTACTAAAAAATACAAAAAAAAAAAAAAAAAAAACTAGCCGGGGCACGGTTGGTGGACGGCCTGTAGTCCCAGCTACTCAGGAGGCTGAGGCAGGAGAATGGACGTGACCCGGGAGGCGGAGCTTGCAGTAGCTGAGATCGCCCACTGCGGGGGGGCCCCCCCCCACTCCGGACCTGGGCGACAGAGCGAGACTCTGTCTAAAAAAAAAAAAAAAAAAAAAAAATTTGGCCTTATTCACCTCACTGGAGTGGGGCTGGCTGTGAAGCTGGAGTGAATGTCTGTGCTAAGAATCACCACTCGCCGGGCGCGGTGCTCAAGCCTGTAATCCCAGCAACTTTGGGAGGCCGAGGCGGGCGGGATCACGAGGTCAGGAGATGGAGACCATCCTGGCTAACACGGTGCAACCCCGTCTCTACTAAAAAATACAAAAACTAGCCGGGCGGATGGTGGCCGGGCGCCTGTAGTCCCAGCTACTCGGGAGGCTGAGGCAGGAGAATGGGCATAACCCGGGAGGCGGAGTTTGCAGTGAGCTGAGATCTGGCACTGTACTCCAGCTGGGTGACAGCGCGAGCTCCCTTCTCAAAAAAAAAAAAAAAAAAAAAAAAAAATCACCACTAAGACAGAGTTCCAAACGAGACCACCCAGCTGTGCCTCACCAGAAGAGTCCACCAGAAACACAGAGAACTTCTAGAGTTAACATGTCACTTTTCTAGGTACAAACAGAGAAATAAATCATCATAAAAAAGCAGTCAAATAGCTTAGAAAGTGAAGGCAGCTTTGGAAGGTGGCAACTAATTTAGAACTAGAGATTAATTTGAACCTTGAGAAAATTCAGGCTCAGGGGCCAGGCACGGTGGCTCACGCATGTAATCCCAGCACATTGGGAGGCCGAGGCAGGTGGAAGACCTGAGGTCAGGAGTTCGAGACCAGCCTGGCCAACATGGAGAAACCCTATCTCTATTAAAAATACAAAAATTAGCTGGACGTGGTGGCTCATGCCTGTAATCCCAGCTACTCAGCAGGCTGAGGCAGGAGAATTGCTTGAACCCGGTAGGCAGAGGTTGCAGTGAGCCAAGCACCATTGCACTCCAGCCTGGGCAACAGAGCGAGACTGTCTCAATAAATAAATAACTAAATACAAGAAAAGAAAATTAAGGCTCAAATGATGAACTAAAATTGCCCAGAATGGAAAACCCTACCTACCAGGGAAATTATACTTCCAGAGAAATGCTAGGGTGAAAAACAGGGTAAACTAACAGTACAAAGTTAATACGCTATTAATCATAGTCATTCTTTGTGACATCTATTAGAGAATGCTAGGGTTGCTGGTGTCTGGAGACCACTCATGCTGAGTGATATGACCATTCCTAGAGGTACTTTCCTTTTGCCCTAGAATCAGGGAATCCTGAGTGCAGCCCATGAGGCCCTCCTCAACCAAGTGAATGAGCTCAGGGCAGAGCTGAAGGAAGAAAGCAAGAAGGCTGTGAGCTTGAAGAGCCAACTGGAGGATGTGTCTATCTTGCAGATGACTCTGAAGGAGGTAAATAATAATAGTTGAAAGATACCATCTACATTTCAACTTCAGGGATGTTAGAGTGTGTATCTTAGCAACAATATGAGTATTGCATTCTTTCAGATGACAAAAACAAAGCTCCAAGTGGTTAAATCATTTGCTTAAGATTACACCATTAGGGGGAAAGCTGGGCTTTATACTTATGTCTGTTTTCCAAAGTCCTTGCTCTTTCATAATGTTTTGCTGCTTCCCTAACAGTAGAAACCCAGAGACAATGAAGACTTATTTTGGAAAATCCTCATTAATTCCAATGAAAGTTTCTAGCCAACCTTCAATTGGTTCAAGTCTTTCTAGTTGAATGGCTTCTCATAGACACTGGAGATGGCGATAGAAAGGCTCTCACCCACACCCCTCCCTGCCATGGAAAAGAGAAATCCTGTGCGGGGGAATAGATTTTTAAATTATATCTCAAGGACTACTATCACTCTTAGTTTCAGGAGAGAGTTGAAGATTTGGAAAAAGAACGAAAATTGCTGAATGACAATTATGACAAACTCTTAGAAAAGTGAGTACCACATTTGGGTCCCAGAGTATTGTTACTATGAAAGACGTTATAGAAAGTTCATTCCTAATACCTAGCATTAATAAATATATGGGGAAATTGGTACTCAATATTGTTAGTGAGAATATACATTGGCAGCCTTTTGGAAGGGAATTTAACACTATTAATATGTTAAATGTGCATATCTTTTTTCTTTCCTTTTTTTTTTTTTTGAGATGGAGTCTCGCTCTGCTGCCCAGGCTGGAGTGCAGTGGTGCGATCTTGGCTCACTGCAACCTCTGCCTCCTGGGTTCAAGCAATTCTCCTGCCTCTTTTTCCTTTTTTTTTTCTTTTAACCAGCAATTCCATTTTCTTTTTTTGAGACGTAATCTCTCTCTGTCGTTCAGGCTGGAATACAGTGGCATTCTAGGCTTCCTGCAGCCCCAGTCTCCCAGGCTCAAGCAATCCTCCCACCTCAGCCTCCCCAGTAGCTGGGACTACAGGTGCGTGCTGCCACACCTGGCTAATTTTTTTCTATTTTTTGTAAAGACAGGGTTTTTTCAGGTTGCCCAGGCTGGTCTCAAACTTCTGGGCTCAAGTCATCTGCCTGCATCAGCCTCCCAAAATGCTGGGATTGGCCGGGCGCGGTGGCTCACGCCTGTAATCCCAGCACTTTGGGAGGCCAAGGCGGGCGGATCACAAGGTCAGGAGATCGACACCACGGTGAAACCCCGTCTCTACTAAAAATACAAAATATTAGCCAGGCGCGGTGGCGGGCGCCTGTAGTCCCAGCTACTCAGGAGGCTGAGGCAGGAGAATGGCGTAAACCCAGGAGGCGGAGCTTGCAGTGAGCCGAGATCG
>NW_016815584.1:785335-803228 GCF_001698545.2 Rhinopithecus bieti | reverse complement strand
TGCTGGGATTACAGGCGTGAGCCACCATGTCTAGCCCCCAAATTTTGGGGGGAGGCAGTGGGGAATCAAAATGAAAAAATTCTCTTGTGTATGTGCAAATATATATATATAATAAGAATGTTGCTGGGTGCAGCAGCTCACACCTGTAATCCTAGCACTTAAGGATGCAGAGGTGGGAGAGTAACTCGAGCCTGGAAGTTCGAGACCTGTCTGGGCAATATAGTGAGGCCCTGTTCTCCACAAAAAGGAAAAAAATAAAAAAGAATATTAATTACTGCTCTGTTAGTAATAGCAAAAAAACAAAAATAAATAAACAAAAAGGAAATCACTGATAAGAGATTGATTACATAAAGCATGTTGCTTCCTCACAATGAAGTGCTATGCAGCTGTTAAAAATGAGATAGGCCGGGCGCGGTGGCTCAAGCCTGTAATCCCAGCACTTTGGGAGGCCGAGACGGGCGGATCACGAGGTCAGGAGATCGAGACCATCCTGGCTAACACGGTGAAACCCCGTCTCTATTAAAATACAAAAAAACTAGCCGGGCGAAGTGGCGGGCGCCTGTAGTCCCAGCTACTCGGGAGGCTGAGGCAGGAGAATGGCGTAAACCCGGGAGGCGGAGCTTGCAGTGAGCTGAGATCCAGCCACTGCACTCCAGCCCCGGCGACAGAGTGAGACTCTGCCTCAAAAAAAAAAAAAAAAAAAGAGATAGATGGCCGGGTGCGGTGGCTCGTGCCTGGAATCCCAGCACTTTGGGAGGCCAAGGCGGCCAGATCACGAGGTCAGGAGTTCGAGACCAGCCTGACCAACATGACAAAGCCCCGTCTCAACTGAAAATACAAAAATTAACTGGGCATGGTGGCATGCACCTGTAATCCCAGCTGCTCAGATGACTGAGGCAGGAGAATCGCTTGAACCTGGGAGGTGGAGGTTGCAGTGAGTTGAGATTGCGCCACTGGACTCCAGCCTGGCTGACAGAGCGAGACTCCATCTCAAAAAAAAAAAAAAAGAGAGAGAGAGAGATATTGTTAAAAGAAAAAGCAAGCTGAAAATGAATTTGTTAACTCTGACATGGTTTATGTTATGTATCTGTATGTTTCCACAAACCTTTAATGAGATAAGAGGATTAGAATAAAGCAAAGGGGCACCTTCACTTTTATTCTTTTTTTTTCGTTTTTTGAGATGGGGTTTCACTCTGTTACCTAGGCTGGAGTGCAGTGGTGTCAGCTCACTGTGATCACCACCTCTCAGACTTAAGCTATCTTCCCACCTCAGCCTCCCAAGGAGCTGGGACCACAGGTGCACACCACCATGCCTGGTTAATTTTTGTATTTTTTGTAGAGATGGTGTTTTGCCATGTTGCCCAGGCTGGTCTTGAACTCCCAGGCTCAAGTGATTTTCCCACCTCAGCCTCCCAAGTAGCTGGGACCACAGGCACACACCGCCACACCTGGCTAATAATTTCTATATTGTGCAGACAGGGTTTTGCCAGATTGCCCAGGCTGGTCTCAAACTTCTGGGCTCAAGTGATCTATCTGCTTGCCTCAGCCTTCCAAAGCGTTGGGATTACAGGCGTGAGCCACCACCCCGGCCTATTCTATATGCTGATATATTATTCTAATTTTTCACAATGAACATGTATTCATGCATTAATTTTATAATTAAAAATAACTGGAAGTGGCCTGGCATGGTGGCTCATTCCCATAATCCCAGCACTTTGGGAGGCTGAGGCAGGAGGATCTCTGGAGCTCAGGAGTTCACGACCAGCCTGTGCAACATGACGAAATCCCATCTCCACAAATTATTTTGAAAATTAGCCGGCTGGGCACAGAGAATCACTTGAACCCAGGAGGCAGAAGTTGCGGTGAGCTGAGATCAGGCCATTGCACTCCAACCTGGGCAACAAGAGCAAAACTCCGTCTCAAAAAAAAAAAAAAAAGAAAAATTAACTGGGCAGCTGGGCACAGTGGCTCACGCCTGTACTCCTATCACTTTGGGAGGCCAAGGTGGGCAGATTGCCTGAGCACAGGCGTTCAAGACCAGCCTGAGCAACATAGCAAAGCACTGTCTCCACTAAAAATACAAAAAATTAGCTGGGCGTGGTGGCAGGCACCTGTAATGCCAGATACTTGGGAGGCTGAGGCAGGGTGAACTGCTTGGACCTGGAGGTGGAGGTTGCAGTGAGCCGAGATTCTGCCACTGCACTCCAGCCTGGGCAACAGAACAAGACTCTGTCTCAAAAAAAAAAAAAAAATTAGCTGGGCATGGTGGGGTGCATCTGTATTCCCAGATACTCAGAAGGCTGAGGCAGGAGGATTGCTTGAGCCCAGGAGGTCAAGGCTGTATTGAGCCATGTGCAGTGCAGTGCAGTGAGAAAGTGAGACTCTCAAACAAAAAAACAACCTGTAAGTAAAAGAAAAAAGTTTTGAAAACTTAAAAGTACCAGGCTGGGTTCGGTGACTCATGCCTGTAATCTCAGCACTTTGGGAGGCCGAGGCCGGCAGATCACAAGGTCAGGAGATCGAGACCATCCTGGCTAACATGGTGAAACCCTGTCTCTACTAAAAATACAAAAAATTAGCCAGGTGTGGTGGCGTGCACCTGTAGTCCCAGCTGCTTGGGAAGCTGAGGCAGGAGAATAACGTGAACCGGGGAGGCGGAACTTGCAGTGAGCCGAGATTGTGCCACTGCACTCCAGCCTGGGTGACACAGCAAGACTCCGTCTCAAAAAAAAAAAAAAACAGCTCAAAAGTACCTTTTGATCTAGTAAAAGGCAGCAGGGAGTAGATTGAGGAAGTCTTATGGGAGCACCTGGGAACAACTGATGTTCTTCATCTCAGTGAAATAAAGCAGTGTGGGGAGTATCCATTTTGATAGACATTACTCTGTGATAGACATTAGTATTTGCCTCTTCCCTTCATCACTCAAAATACTATTTTCTTGAGTCTTTACATGGTAATGGTCAGGAAATGCCAAGAAATGTTAATACTTGCCTAAGTAAGTTATTATTATTATTATTATTATTATTATTTTTGAAACAGAGTCTCACTCTGTTGCCCAGAGTGGAGTGCAGTGGTGTGATCTCGGCTCACTGCAACCTCTGCCTCCTAGATTCAAGCGATTCTCCTTTCTCAGCCTCACAAGTAGCTGGGGCCACTGGTGTGTGCCACCACGCCTGGCTAATTTTTGTGGCTTTTTTTTTTTTGAGATGAAGTCTCGCTCTGTTGCCCAGGCTGGAGTGCAGTGGCACAGTCTCAGCTCACTGCAACCCCTGCCTCCTGGGTTTAAGCGATTCTTCTGCCTCAGCCTCCCAAGTAGATGGAATTACAGGCGCCTGCCACCACACCTGGCTAATTTTTTGTATTTTTAGTAGAGACAGGGTTTCACCATGTTGGCCAGGCTGTCTCCAACTCCTGACCTCAAGATCCACCCACCTCGGCCTCCCAAAGCACTGGATTACAGGTGTGAGCCACCGCGCCCAGCCAGTTTTTGTATTTTTAATGGAGATAGGGTTTCACCATGTTGGCCAGGCTGGCCTTGAACCCCTGACCTCAGATAATCTGCCTACCTTGGCCTCCCAAAGTGCTGGGATTACAGGTGACAACCACCCGGCCTGGCTGGTAAGTCATTTATTTATTTTTTGAGATGGAGTCTCGCACTGTTACCTGGGCTGGTGTGCAGTGGCACAATCTCAGTTCACTGCAACCTCTGCCTCCTGGGTTCAAGCGATTCTCCAGCCTCAGCCTCCCAAGTAGCTAGGATTACAGACACCTGCCACCACACCCGCTACTTTTTGTATTTTTAGTAGAGACGGCATTTCACTGTGTTGATCAGGCTGGTCTCGAACTCCTGACCTCGTGATCCACTCTCCTCGGCCTTGCAAAGTGCTGGGATTACAGGCGTGAGCCACTGCGCCCAGCCCGATAAATTATTTTTAAACCACA
The DNA here is from genome assembly GCF_001698545.2 of Rhinopithecus bieti. Lineage (NCBI taxonomy): Eukaryota > Metazoa > Chordata > Mammalia > Primates > Cercopithecidae > Rhinopithecus > Rhinopithecus bieti. The sequence continues at coordinate 799,286 of NW_016815584.1, read as the reverse complement.
TTTCTTAAATTGATAAATACGAAATAAAACATAAAAAGAAATAATTGATTATTCGTGTCATTTCATTTGTATGAATGATCAAGAACTAGCCATGTGGCTGGGCATGGTGGCTTACACCTGTAATCGCTGCACTTTGGGGGAGGCCGAGGCAGGTGGATCACCTGAGGTCAGGAGTTCAAGACCAGCACAGCCAGCATTGTGAAGTCCCTTCTATTAAAAATACAAAAATTAGGCCGGGCACGGTGGCTCACGTCTGTAATTCCAGCACTTTGGGAGGCCAAGGCGGGTGGATCACAAAGTCAGGAGATCGAGACCATCCTGGCTAACATGGTGAAACCCCGTCTCTACTAAAAATACAAAAAAAATTAGCCAGGCGTGGTGGCAGGTGCCTGCAGTCCCAGCTACTCGGGAGGCTGAGGCAGGAGAATGGTGTAAACCTGGGAGACGGAGCTTGCAGTGAGCCCAGATTGCGTCACTGCACTCCAGCCTGAGCCACACAGCAAGACTCCTTTTCAGGAAAAAAAAAAAAAAATACAAAAATTAGCTGGACCTGGTGGTGGGTGCCCGTAATCCCAGCTGCTCAGGAGGCTGAAGCAGGAGAATCGGTTGAACCTGGGAGGTGGAGGTTGCAGTGAGCCAAGATTGCACTCCTGCAGTCCAACCCGGGTGACAACTCAGGACCACTGGTGTGTGCCACCATGCCTCAAAAAAAAAAAAAAAAGGAACCAGCCATGTGTATTTTATACTCAGAATGGGTCTGCTCTGACAGCTTGATGCAATAGGGTGGAGGATACAGTTTTTGAAAAGTTTAATTCCTGCCCTTCAGCATAGTAATTTATAATCTGGGTCAAAGACAAACATTCATAACCGTTGGTGAAGGTAGACGGAGGCATGGGGTATGAAACAAGGAAGATTTTGTTCCTCATTTCTCATCCAGCAGGGCTGGGAAGGTCTTGGTACATAGTTCCCTGACTAAAGAAAGCCATCATGATGGAGAAGGTCCTTGGGAAATGGATATGACTTTGGATGTTTGCTAAGTGAGATATCTGAGACCTAAACAGAAGTGGTACTGAGCAATAACTTAGTAGGACTCAAAAGTTCCAAGGCAGTTGGTAAATGACAGTTATGAATAAAGCAAGGGGCAGAAAAAAACATGTAGGGGAATGAATGAGGAACTAGGTCCAGGAGATGCTGAACCTGGATAATAAAGACGTCATATCACACACCTTGGGGTATCCATCTGAGAGCTTGCTTTCTGTTGTCAGCATGCTGGACAGCAGTAGTCAGCCCCACTGGAGCAACGAGCTCATAGCAGAACAGCTACAGCAGCAAGTCTCTCAGCTGCAGGATCAGCTGGATGCTGAGCTGGAGGAGAAGAGAAAAGTTTTACTTGAGCTATCCAGGGAGAAAGGTAGGTTGGACCTTGAAGAGCTGTCTCAAATGTGGTATCCTTTACCTCTGGTGTGGGAGAAGAGAACTTGAGCCATCATTTCTTCAATCCCCTCACTTGATCCTATTCTTTTGTGGGTTGTAGGTAACTAGAATGAGAACACTAGCAATAGATCAGATCTACAATCAGGAAAGCATGACACTTACCAATCTCTCATGTATACTTTTTCCTGTGTAATGTCTTTCCATTTGAGAAGATGCTAGTTTTTTTGTTTGTTTGTTTGTTTGCTTTTGTTTTTGTTTTTTTCTGAGGTGGAGTTTTGCTCTTGTTGCCCAGGCTTAAGTACAATGGTGCAATCTCAGCTCACTGCAACCTCCACCTCCCAGGTACAAGCGATTCTCCTATCTCAGCCTCCCGAGTAGCTCGGATTACAGGCATGCACCATCACGCCTGGCTATTTTTTTTTTGTATTTAGTAGAGATGGGATTTTACATGTTAGTCAGGCTGGTCATGAACTTCTGACCTCAGATGATCCACCAGCCTCAGCTTCCCAAAGTGCTGGGATTACAGGCGTGCGCCACCGCACCTTTTTTTTTTTTTTTTTCTTTTTTTTTTTTTTTTTTTTTTTTTTGTGGACGGAGTCTGGCTCTGCTCGGCCCAGGGCCTGGGCTGCGGGTGGGACCGGATCTCAGCTTCACTGCCAGCTTCCGCCCTTCCAGGGCTTTCACGCCATTCTCCTGGGCCCTCCGGGCTCCCAAGTAGCTGGCGGATACAGGCGCCCCTCGGTCGCCCGGGCTAGTTTTTTTTGTATTCTTTAGTAGAGACAGGGTTTCACCGTATTAGCCAGGATGGTCTCGATCTCCTGACCCTGTGATCCACCCGTCTCGGCCTCCCAAAGTGCTGGGATTACAGGCTTGAGCCACCGCGCCCGGCCGCCAGTTCTTAATTTATTATTATTTTTAAACATTCAGTTTATTGAAAATTTTATTTTGTTTTGTTTGTTTGTTTGTTTTTTCTGAGAGAGTCTCGCTCTGTCACCCAGGGTGGAGCGCAGTGATGCAATCTTGGCTCACTGCAACCTCTGCCTCCCAGGTTTAAGAGATTCTCCTGCCTCAGCCTCCCAAGTTGCTGGGATTACAGGTGCCTACCACTACACCCAGTTAATTTTTTGTATATTTTATTAGAGACAAGGGTTCACTATGTTGGCCAGGCTGGTCTCAAACTGACCTCAAGTGATCCATCCCCCTTAGCCTCCCAGAGTGCTGGGATTGCAGGTGTAAGCCACTACACCTGGCTGAAAGTATTGAAAGTGAATTTCTCTGTCTTTTATCATTCTCATTATTTTAGAGGTAGCTGGAAGACTTTTTTTTTTTTTTTCTACCCAATTCTTGAAATTGAGAAGCAAGTTGCTATTCTTGGTTACCACTGCCATTTCACCCCTGTCTTAACTCTTGGATCTCAGGAGATAGGTATTTGGAACATTTTAAAATACTGTCAAAAAGACCTTCATCTTATTACTTTTTCCTAGCCTGGACCTGAATATTTAGTCTTATCAAATTTATATCTCATCAGGTTTTAGTGTATTCAAATAGGAAACTGAAGGAAAAGAAATATGAAATCAAGAAAAATAGAGGCAAGAACCACAAAAGAATAAAGTTTAGGAGCACATGCCAATTAGTATGTATGAAGCACAAGTGAAGTCTTGTAAGGACCTTCAGGGCAATCTAATTCAATCCCTTTTCTAATGCATGATGATGAAATGATCTGCTCACTGATTACCTTTCTTCTGTGAAAAACACACACACAACCTGGTGTTGTGGCTCATACCTGTAATCCCAGCACATTGGGAGGCCGAGGCCAGCAGATCACATGAGGCCAGGAGTTTGAGACCAGCCTAGCCAACATGGTGAAACCCCATCTCTACTAAAAACATGAAAATTAGCCAGTCGTAGTTTCGTGTGCCTGTAATACCAGCTACTTGGGAGGCTGAGGCACAAGAATCGTTGAACCCTGGAGGCAGAGGTGGTTGCAGGGAGCCAAGATCGCACCACAAAGAAAAGCTGGAGAGGTTGACTCCTGAGTGATAGAGTGAGACTGTCTAAGGAGAAAAAGAAACACACACACACATTGGAACACAGAAATGCCCATCCTCCATCCAGGCCAGGGTGGGTGTGAAGATGGGTGTCACAGAGAGCTAATGACCTAGAGGTCAGAATGGAGTGGGGGTGGAGTTGGTGAGATACTTGTTTTGATGGTGCTGTCAAAAAGTTTGGATTGCCCTAGTCAGTCAAGTGATTCCCTTTCTGTTTTGTGTTGTTATTGTTGTTCCACTTTCCACTCTACTGTTCTGCAGGTGTCTTTTGTTTTCAGAGCGCAAGTAGTATCACCTCAGTTTACTGAGTCAATAAGTTAGAGGCCTCCACTGTAGAAATAATAGAGAATTGCTTCTCAAATTTATAACATTAATTAAACCTTAGTGGGAAGATTCAATTCACACTTGATCCAGCTCTGACCATGGTGATAAATAACTACAGAGTTTCAAATTTCTGGATTATTTTTTCCCTAGCCCAAAATGAGGATCTGAAGCTTGAAGTCACCAACATACTTCAGAAGCATAAACAGGAAGTAGAGCTCCTCCAAAAGGCAGCCACAATTTCCCAACCTCCTGACAGCCAATCTGAAGCAGCCACTCACCCAGCTGTGTTCCAAGAGAATACTCAGATCGAGGTAAGTGCCTCTTTAAACAAACTAGTCCACTCGGCAGAAAGATCTCTGGCAAATATCCCTAGGAAAGATGACAAGATTAGAAAACTAACTAAATAATATTTTGTCCTGACTGAGGACATTTTTTTTTTTTTTTTTGAGATGGAGTTTCGCTCTTGTTTCCCAGGCTGGAGTGCAATGGCACAATCTTGGCTCACTGCAGTCTTTGCCTCCCGGGTTCAAGCAGTTATCCTGCCTCAGCCTCCCGGGTAGCTGGGATTACAGGTGCTTGCCACCACAGCCGGCTAATTTTTTTGTATTTTTAGTAGAGACAGGGTTTTGCCTTTTTGGCCAGGCTGGTCTCGAACTCCTGACCTCAGGTGATCCACCCGACTCAGCCTCCCAAAGTGCTGGGATTACAGGTGTGAACCACCATGCCTGGCTTGAGGACACTTTTTGGAAAACTATGAGAAGGCTGAAAGTAGAGAACTTCACGAGCTCCACCCATTTCTTCTACTCTTTGCAGCTCATAGAATTTAGAATCTTTTTCAGATGAGGACTTGAAAAGATCTGTGGAAGAGCAAAGAGTCGTTAGTGGCTGTATGATCTCCCTTCACCACTGCTACTGAACATGAGGTTTAGGGGAAAGAGCACTTGTGAAGTAATACAGGTCCTCTTTTACATTTTGGAGTAGTTTCTGCTGCTGGCATTTTACTGCTACCAACAGCTGTTTTATGGAGAATCTTTACCTGTCATATTTGTACTCCCTTTTACCAATGCGTTTCCCTCTACAGCCAAGTGAACCCAACAACCAAGAAGAAAAGAAACTGTCCCAGGTGCTAAATGAGTTGCAAGTTTCACATGCAGAGACCACATTGGAACTAGAAAAGACCAGGGACATGCTTATTCTGCAGCGCAAAATCAACGTGTGTTATCAGGTGCAAGGAAAGATGGTACAGGAAGGGGATGGATAATAGGAACATGGGAACCACTCACAGGACTGGCAATGAAGCAAGACCTAAGTTTCCAGGGCTGATGCCAGGTGGTGTGCTATCCTGAGCAAACACAGAATGGTTGTCCTTTGAAGAACTTGAGGACTCACATATGCCCATGGCACCTTGGCACTAGGAGTCAGTGATGGGACCAGCCCATGCCAATGGCAAGCATAAGGCTTCTGGGTTCAAATTTTGCCAGTCCTAGGAACCACCCTACCTCACTGATAGCACAACTAGTCTTGGAGGGGTCTTCAAGGAAACCAAACCTTCTTTTAGTGGGTGAACCTGCCCAGCTAAGGGTAGCAGTCTTCTTGACCTAGCCAGTGCCACATTTTTTATGCTGTTTGGTTTTAGGCCACTGAGATAGAAAAGTTCAGACATTATTTTGTTTCAGGAGGAACTGGAGGCAATGATGACAAAAGCTGACAATGATAATAGAGATCACAAAGAAAAGCTGGAGAGGTTGACTCGATTACTAGACCTCAAGAATAACCGTATCAAGCAGCTGGAAGGTATTTTAAGAAGCCATGACCTTCCAACATCTGGCAAGTCTTAGTCCTTTGTTCTCCTCACTTTGGAGCCCTTTCACAGCTAACGCCTATGTTCCACTCTGTGTACTTATCGAGAAGGGCGCCTCTCATCTCCTTAGCATGTGACTCATCCCTCTTGTTCTTTATCCTATCATTTTTGTTGCTTTTTGTTTGTTTTTGAGATGGAGTCTTGCTCTGTTGCCCAGGCTGGAGTGCAGTGGTGCGATCTTGGCTCACTGCAACCTCTGCCTCCCGGGTTCAAGTGATTCTCCTGCCTCAGCCTCCCAAGTAGCTGGGATGACAGATGTCCGCTACCACACCTGGCTAATTTTTTGTATTTTTAGTAGAGACGGGGTTTCACCATGTTGGCTAGGTTGGTCTGGAACTCCTGACCACAGGTGATCCACCCGCCTCGGCCTCCCAAAGTGCTGGGATTACAGGCGTGAGCCACTGCTCCCAGCCCATCTTTATTGTTTTAATATATGTTAGCAGCTTCTTTCCCTCCATCATGTTTTTCTGATTTCTCTGTGGAGTTTCAAGAGGGCCCAGCAATTGCTTCCAGGGGCTTAATTTTGTTGAGAGAATGAGCATCACTGTTGGCTCTCAGGGTGGTGGTGTAACACACAATCTCTCTCTCTCTCTCTGTTTCTCTCATTCTTTCTCTCTTGCTCATCTCCCCTGTCCCTCTCTCCTAGTCACTGTTTCCTCAAAGTAGTTTTAGTCAGATAATAGAACTTCATCACTCATCTCCTGTTGTTCTTGTCAGTGATTTCTCTCTTAAAGTCTCTAAAATCTTTGTTGCAGTTTGAGGATGCTGACAGTGACAGGGCAGCTGGCTGGACACTGAATGCAAGTTTCATATTGTGGTGCCTCCTATACTTAGTGTAGTCACTGCTGACCAGAGCCTGGTCTCAGGCTTGTTTGTCAAGACGCTTGGCTTTGTTTCTATACCCAGTGGTGAAAGATGTGACTCACAGAAACCAAAGTAACCAGAAGCTGATATTTAAACCCAAATGTCTGTTATTTTACAATAGTGGCTATTCCATTGCTGCCATGAGAAATTTGGAACCACAGTCCAGGGCAGCCCTCTTTCAGGAAGCAAAATCAGTAAGTAAGTTTCTTAGTGAGCATGGAATAGAATAAAGGGACATGGCTGGGCACAGTGGCTCACGCCTGTAATCCCAACACTTTGGGAGGACGAGGTGGGCGGATTGCCTGAGGTCAGGAGTTCGAGACCAGCCTGACCAACATGGTGAAACCCCATCGCTACTAAAAATACAAAAATTAGCTGCTGGGCATGGTGGTGGGCACCTGTAATCCCAGCTACTTGGGAGGCTGAGACAGGAGAATCACTTGAACCTGGGAGGCAGAGGTTGCAGTGAGCCGAGACTGGGCCATTGCATTCCAGCCTGGGCAACAAGAGTGAAACTCTGTCTCAAAAAGAAAAAAAAAATAAATAGGCCGGGCGCGGTGGCTCAAGCCTGTAATCCCAGCACTTTGGGTGGCCGAGACGGGCAGATCACGAGGTCAGGAGATCGAGACCATCCTGGCTAACACGGTGAAACCCTGTCTCTACTAAAAACTACAAAAAACTAGCCGGGCGACGTGGCGGCGCCTGTAGTCCCAGCTACTCGGGAGGCTGAGGCAGGAGAATGGCGTAAACCCAGGAGGCGGAGCTTGCAGTGAGCTGAGATCCGGCCACAGCACTCCAGCCTGGGTGACAGAGCGAGACTCCGTCTCAAAAAAAAAAAAATAAATAAAATAAATAAATAAATAAAAGCGCATAAGTGTCTCTGGGCCATGATTTATCCATGTCAGAGTGAGTCTGATAAAAGGTCACTGCTTCTACCTACATCTGAAGATTTATTTGCTTTAGCTAATAGTTCTTTGATCACTGATAAGGATAACGAGTTTTTCTATGTTCACTAGTTATTTGTATTACTCCTTTTGAGAATTGACCATTCCTATCCTTTGTCCACTTCTTAACAGTATCCTGATTTATAGAAATTCTTTTTATGCTGAGATTATTACTCCTGTATCATGTAATGCAAAATTTTAAGTATATTATATTTAATTATATTAATCTTGTTAATTAAGAAAATAGTCTCCTTATTCGTGTATGTGTGTGTGTCATGAAGACATTCTGATGTATCCAGAATATTTTATTCTACTGCTTTAACTCTTAAAATAGGACCTTCAGCAGCAGCAGCACACTGTGATGACTCAAATATTCCCCAATTTGAAGCAGGTTATATATCAAAGTTTGTGATTGGTTGGACTTGGGAGATAATACCCAGATTTGCTAGACTGTCTACCTATCTTTGCATCCCACTGCCAATATTTCCTACCTTTTTCCAGTAAGTCTCCTTTCTCACTTTTTAGTCCATTACTCTTTAACTTATAATGTACTTTTTGCCTTCTTATGTTGAAACCAAATTCTGAACAGAATGAAAGATCTGGTGACTGACCTGGCTGGAGAAGGAGAAGCATTTCTTGGTGGTACTCAATGTAATGTCATAGACACTATGTCTACCAGTTGCTATTATCTCCATGGCCAATATACCAAACTTATAGAAATATTCATATTTTTGTGTTTCTAGTACTTCTCTTACGGAATTACCAATTAATTCATAGGGCCACGATGTACACCAAAACAATGTCATATATAAGACAAAATATGCCCCCAGTGTTTTCCTAAGTTTAGCGTCTACTTTCCAATCCCTCCTTTTGTACCTTCTCCCTAAAGCTGGCATTGGATTATTTGGCTATCAAAATTCAGTGCTCCTGGTTGTCATTCTGTTGCTTTTCTTTTTGAATCACGTGGTTTCTTGAAATAATCACAACTTGGACTTCCACCATGTGTTTTACATTTCTTTTGTCCACCCTCCTCTACCCTGAGAAGGAACTCCCTACCCTTTAATGGATAGGCAGTTTTCTTTCCCCTCTAGAACAGCTCAAAGATGTTGCTTATGGCACCCGACAGTTGTCATTATGTTTGGAAACACTGCCAGCCCATGGAGATGAGGATAAAGTGGATATTTCTCTGCTGCATCAGGGTGAGAATCTTTTTGAACTGCACATCCACCAGGCCTTCCTGACATCTGCCGCCCTAGCTCAAGCTGGAGATACCCAACCTACCACTTTCTGCACCTATTCCTTCTATGACTTTGAAACCCATTGTACCCCGTTATCTGTGGGGCCACAGCCCCTCTATGACTTCACCTCCCAGTATGTGATGGAGACAGATTCCCTTTTCTTACACTACCTTCAAGAGGCTTCAGCCCGGCTTGATCTACACCAGGCTGTGGCCAGTGAACACAACACTCTTGCTGCAGGATGGATTTGCTTTGACAGGGTGCTAGAGACTGTGGAGAAAGTCCATGGCTTGGCCACACTGATTGGTAAGTGCTGTTGGCTTCCTGCAGCTCCTAAGCACCAATGCAGAATTTCCCAAAGCCTACAGTTGCTTTTCTGGTGGTTTCTTACTTTCTTCCTTTGTCTTTGTTCTTGATCCTTGCCACACCATCTGTATTCTCCCTGCTCTTATACTTTCTGCTGCCCAGGAGCTGGTGGAGAAGAGTTCGGGGTTCTAGAGTACTGGATGAGGCTGCGTTTCCCCATAAAACCCAGCCTACAGGCATGCAATAAACGAAAGAAAGCCCAGGTCTACCTGTCAACCAATGTGCTTGGAGGCCGGAAGGCCCAGGAAGATGAGGTGAGAAAAAGGATGTGCTGAGGCATCTCAGAGGAGCCTCAGCCAAACAGCTCATGAAAACAGTTCAGTCTTCCACTCTCAATAAGTATTTGTTGAATGTGAATGAAAGAGAAAACTGTCACACCACAACTAGTCTGGATTATTCCCTTGGTCAGGCTTGAGTCTGAAATGGAAGTATGCCTTTGGAGCTAGCTACATCCTTCATCCTTACTGTGAACAGAATAGTTTCTCTGTGCTGTTCTCTAAGTTAAGTCGTGAGTGCTAGTATCTCCCTCAAATAACTGCCAGACCCAGTTTGCAGGCAGGTGAAGATCATTAGGTTTCTTCCTGATCCAGCTGGGATAGCCGTTCTCTAGATCATAGCTCTTCCTCACCACAGATCCTAGGCTTCATCTACAACACTCTCAAGCTGCCCTTTTCCTCACATGACCAACATCTTTCCAGTTCAGATTGGAGTCTTGGGAACCTCAGAACGAGCTGCAGATTGAAATCACCAAGTGCTGTGGCCTCCGGAGTCGATGGCTGGGAACTCAACCCAGTCCATATGCTGTGTACCGCTTCTTCACCTTTTCTGACCATGACACTGCCATCATTCCAGCTAGTAACAACCCCTACTTTAGAGACCAGGCTCGATTCCCGGTGCTTATGACCTCTGACCTGGACCAATATCTGAGACGGGAGGCCCTGTCTATACATGTTTTTGATGATGAAGACTTAGAGCCTGGCTCATATCTTGGCCGAGCCCAAGTGCCTTTACTGCCTCTTGCAAAAAATGAATCTATCAAAGGTGGGAGTTCGAGGTTATTACATCTTCACGCCCTCTTCCCAGTGTTGTCTCCCTGTCCTGATTCTACTTTTCTTTGGTTACTTGCTTGAAACAGTCTCTCTTAAAACCTGAAGAGAAAGGATTTAGAATATTGTCAAGAGCAACAGAGCAGAAGACTTAGAGCCTCACTACTTGTATGGAAACACTGGCTTCTTCTGCTCCTTTTCAGTCACAAAGACAACATTCCTGAGTGGGTAGAGCCAGCAACCTGAATTCTATACCTCTGTATCTGAATAAACTTTTTTTTTTTTTTCGAGATGGAGTTTCACACTTGTTGCCCAGGCTAGTAGCTGGGATTACAGGCATGCGCCACCACACCTGGCTACTTTTTGTATTTTTAGTAGAGACGGGATTTCTCCATATTGGTCAGGCTGGTCTTCAACTCCTGACCTCAGGTGATCCACCTACCTTAGCCTCCCAAAGTACTGGAATTATAGGCGTGAGCCACTGTGCCTGGCTGAACAAACTTTTTCAAGCTCTGTAATGCTGTCTAGTTTCTGTCTTTACTTAAGGCCTGTTGTTTCTTAGTGTATAACTAGATAGATACGTGATTATAAACTGAGACCTTAACACTCCCCCATCATTCTCTCACTTCTTTTAAACACTGGACACAGGTTAGAGAGATTTCCACACCAGACCACGTCAAAGGCAAATGTCTTGGATTTTTTTTTTTTTTCTCCCAGTGTGGAGCTGAGCTCCATACTGTCTTTCCTAACTTTTTTTTTTTTTTTGAGACGGAGTCTTGCTCTGTCGCCCGGGCTGGAGTGCAGTGGCCGGATCTCAGCTCACTGCAAGCTCCGCCTCCCAGATTTACGCCATTCTCCTGCCTCAGCCTCCCGAGTTGCTGGGACTACAGGCGCCTGCCACCTCGCCCGGCTAGTTTTTTGTATTTTTAGTAGAGAGGGGTTTCACCGTGTTAGCCAGGATGGTCTCAATCTCCTGACCTCGTGATCCGCCCGTCTCGGCCTCCCAAAGTGCTGGGATTACAGGCTTGAGCCACCGCGCCCGGCCTTTCCTAACTTTTATACCTAGGATTGTGGGGGCGTACCAAGAGGGGTCGACTCTTTGACTACAGTCCTGGGAGGGTGAGGCGGGGGTATCCATGTTCTCCTTAGGAAGTGGGGATAGCTGCAGCCAGAAACAACCATATTTAACAAAGTTCTGGATGCTCCAGGAAATGTGTGCAGCTCTCCTCAATACAACTGCTTAAAAAAAGGCTGACACTTCTGGACGCAACTCCTTTGCCAAACAGAGGAAGCAGCATAAGCCATCTGTTAATCAGTGTTACAAATCAGACGTCTGGCATTTCGAAAAAGCCATTTTGCTTAAGTTTTCTTGGGACCACTTGAGGGTAGAGATGACAGTTTTCTTGGAACAACTAAGGCACAGTAAGCATTTGATAATAGTAATAATAATGCAATCTTGTTTTTTGGCTGGATGACTGATGACAAGCAAGCTGTACTCCTTTTCATACACCTTTCACTATCTCTTCCTGAATCCTAGAGATAACCCATCTTCCCTGATTAATATTCTAACTGCTCTGCTATTTGATTTTACTTCTAAGTGTATCATCATCGTAATTATTTGATGGATGTTAATTAATTGCTGATAAAATATGTTGAAATTAAAAATAGGGAGGAAATACATAAGGTGCTGACAAATGCTCACTTGTTTATTTAATGTGATCAAGTCTTATTAATGTCTGTTTGTCTCTCAGGTGATTTTAACCTCACTGACCCTGCAGAGAAACCCAACGGGTCTATTCAAGTGCAACTGGATTGGAAGTTTCCCTACATACCCCCTGAGAGTTTCCTGAAACCAGAAGCTCAGACTAAGGGGAAGGATACGAAGGACAGTTCAAAGATCTCATCTGAAGAGGAAAAGGCTTCATTTCCTTCCCAGGTAACTCTCCAGGACTCCACAGGTAGCAGATCTCTGCCAATCCGATCGAGCAGATTTGAAGGAGACAGTATTATAGTTGGAGTAGGTGCTCATGCCTGTAATCTCAGCACTTTGGGAGGCCATGGCAGGTGAATCACCTGAGGTTGGGAGTTCAAGACCAGCCTGACCAACAGGGGGAAACCCTGTCTCTTCTAAAAATACAAAAATTAGCTGGGCATGGTGGGGCATGCCTGTAATCCCAAGTACTCAGGAGGCTGAGGCAAGAGAATCACTTGAACACAGGAGGTGGAGGTTACGGTGAGCCGAGATCATGCCATTGCACTCCGGCCTGGGCAATAAGAGTGAAACTCTGTCTCAAAAAATAAAAAAAAGAAATTCCCTCTGTGAATGTCATGTGTCCTGTGAACTTAATATATATCCCTCATAATGCCGTGAGACTACTGATGGAGCGAAAGCCTGGGTTTTATTGTGGAAAGAGAGAGAGAGCATTTCTCAACTCCGTGAGGAAAGAAATGAAGTCTAATGCTAGTTCCTAAATCCCTTTCTTGTGTTTCTAGGTTGTTAAACTACTATCTTGTAATGCTGTCTCTGATCTTTCTATTCAGGACCAGATGGTACCTCCTGGGGTTCCCGTTGAAGCTGGTAAGTATCAAGCAAGGATAAAACCTCCTCATGGGGGAGAAAGAAAGGAAAAGGAGCACCAGGTTGTGAGCTACTCAAGAAGAAAACATGGCAAAAGAATAGGCGTTCAAGGGAAGAATAGAATGGAGTATCTTAGCCTTAACATCTTAAATGGAAATACACCAGAGGTAAGACCTTAAAAACTCTGAAGTGCAAATTGTGGGTTGTAGTGTCCCCGATGTATTATTCTCAGAGGTAGAAGCAGAAGCAGACACACAAGATAAGCCATGATCGGCCGGGCATGGTGGCTCCAGCCTGTAATCCCAGCAATTTGGGAGGCCAAGGCAGGTGGATCACTTGAGGTCAGGAGCTTGAGACCAGCTTGACCAACATGGCGAAACCCTGTCTCTACTAAAAATACAAAAATTAGCTGGGTGTGGCGGTGCATGCCTGTAATCCCAGTTACTCGGGAGGCTGAGGAAGGAGAATCACTCGAACCTGGGAGGTGGAAGTTGTGGTGAGCTAAGATCACGCCATTGCACTCCAGCCTGGGCAACAAGTGCGAAACTCCGTCTCAAAAAAAAAAAAAAAAAAAAAAAAGAAGCCGGGCATGGTGGTGCATGCCTGAAATCCCAGCTACTCAGTCAGGAGGCTGAGATAGGAGAATTGCTTGAACCCAGGAGGCGGAGGTTGCAGTGAGCTAAGATCGTGCCACTGCCCTCCAGCCTGGGCAACAGAGCAAGACTCCATCTCAAAAAAATAAAAATACGGTAAGCCATAATCATAGCTATTTGTGGCTAGATTGTGTTTCCACAAACACAAGTAGTTTAACCCCTGGACTGTTCATTTCAATGTAATTTAATTCAGCATATTATGTACTCTACAGTTTATGCTTAAAGTTTTAATACTACATATATTTTTAAACAAGTACTCACTTTTTTTTTTTTTTTTTTTGAGACTGAATCTCGCTCTGTCGCCTAGGCCAGAGTGCAGTGGCACGATCTTGGCTCACTGCAACCTTCGCCTCCCAGGTTCAAGCAATTCTGTTGCCTCAGGCTCCCAAGTAGCTGGGATTACAGGCGCCTGCCACCATACGTGGCTAATTTTTGTATTTTTAGTAGAGATGAAGTTTCACCATGTTGATCAGGCTGGTCTCCTGACCTCAGGTGATCTGCCTGCCTCGGCCTCCCAAAGTGCTGCGATTATAGGCGTGAGCCACCATGCCCGGCCAACAGGTACTAACTTTTAAAATTAAAAGAGCAGGCCGGG
>NW_016815584.1:776918-782871 GCF_001698545.2 Rhinopithecus bieti | reverse complement strand
TTTTGAGATAAAGTCTCTCTCTGTCACCCAGGCTGGAGTGCAGTGGCACAATCCCAGCTCACTGCAATCTCTGCCTCCCAGGTTCAAGTGAGTCTCCTGCCTCAGCCTCCCGAGTAGCTGGGACCACAGGTGTGCCCCACCATGCCCCGCTAATATTTGTATTTTTAGTAGAGACTGGGTTTCATCATGTTGTCCAGGCTGGTCTCAAATTCCTGGCCTCAAGTGATCCACCCGCCTCAGCCTCCCAAAGTGTTGGGATTACAGGTGTGAGCCACCACACCTGGCCTAAAAGTATAATTTTTAAGCTTTTGAATGTATTTGGCATAACTTAAATGGGAAGAGCTAAAAGCATAATTTTTATGCTTTTGAATGTATTTGGAATAACTTCTTAAATGGGAAGAGCATAAATGATTTTCCTCATGAGAAGGATAATTTTTCTATTGATTGCATAATCCCATTTTTCCATCAAAGTTTACTCAGTGTAAGGAAAGTTAACAAGAATAACCAAGCCCAAAGTTTCCCAGAGCCAAATTTACATGACTGGCAAGAAATCCTGGTTATAAGAGAACAATTCCATTCTTATGATTTGCAGACAATGGAATATTATTAATCATTAAATAGTAGAATAAATAGTACCACTGTATCTAGATAGCTTCAGTGTATCCAGACCTGAATGCAGGGTTCCAGTTATCTCCATACTCCCAATTTACATTTCTTCAGGTATTTGATTGAGTATAATCTATATCCACTAGCTTTTTCTCCTTGCAGAATGTGAAATATGGGACCAGAAGGTAATCTAAACCTCATGTACTATATGGTCATCTATTTATAGTCATAAATAATAAAAGAAGACTATTTCTGTGGAAGCCTAATTGTTATTGTTTTAATATTGCTGTTCTCCATGAATTTCAAAAGATCAAGACTGACCAGGCGCAGTGGCTTACACCTGTAATCCCAGCAGTTTGAGAGGCAGAGACGGGCAGATCACCTGAGGTCAGGAGTTTGAGACTAGCCTGGCCAACGTGGTGAAACCCTGCCTCTACTAAAAATGCAAAAATTAGCCAGGTGTGGTGGCAGGTGCTGGTAACCCCATCTACCTGGGAAGCTGAGGCAGGAGAATTGCTGGAACCTGGGAAGCAGAAGTTGCAATGAGCTGAGACCATGCCGTGTACTCCAGCCTGGGCAACAAGAGCAATACTCCATCTCAAAAAAAAAAAAAAAAAAAATCAAAACCACCAGTTAGTACTCACAAGAAGCTAAAATCTGCCTGGTTTCAGACGTCTGAGTGGAGCTATCAGAGGCAGGATGCTGTAGTTGTTGAAAAAGAAGCTTATTAATATTTTAGACAAAGATCTAAGGGTATTAGGTAAAGGCCATCAAGAAATGAAAAGGGCCTAATTTTGAGGCCATTTCCACATATGTAGACAAAGCCTTGTGTCCTTTAGCAGCCTTTGCTTTTGCTGCCCCTCAGACCTTTTCCCTTTGAAACCTCAGTGAAACAGACAACCCAAGATTTTGAAATTTTACAGAAGAGGCACAGCTTGCTGTCCAGTTATCTAATGCTGTGTAACAATCTACTCCAAAACTTAGTGACTTAAAACAACAATGATCATTTCTTTGGCTCACTACTCTGCATGTTAGGCAGGTCTCATGAAGAAGGCTCATTTCTCCTCTCTCAATGTGGCTTGAGATGGGGTAGCTCAGCTAGGGGGCTGATGGGTTTAACTTGCAAGATGGCTCACCCTACTCGCTGATCAGGTGCCCCTGGCTGTCAGCAGTTGCTTGGGCTTCCTCACAGGTTGGTAGCTGAGTTCCAAGAGAGCCAGGTGCAAGTCGGTGGCATTTTTGTGTTCAGGCCTTAGAAGTCACATAGCATCACTCCTACCATACTCTTTCAGTTGAGACAGTCCAAAAGATCCACCTGATCTTGAAGGGGATCTTCAAGTTGAAGGGGAGGGGACAAAGACCCCAGTACTCAATAGGAGCAGTGTTAAGGTCAGTTGCATTGTGAGGAGAGCATGTGGGATGGGAGAGATCATTTGAGGCTTTTTGTTTTGTTTTGTTTTTGAGACAGAGTCTCTTGTCGCCCAGGCTGGAGTGCAGTGGCTCGATCTCGGCTCACTGCAACCTCTGCCTCCCGGATTCAAGCAACTCTCCTGCCTCAGCCTCCTGAGTAGCTAGGACCACAGGAGTGCGCCACCAAGCCAGGCTAATTTTGCATTTTTAGTAGAGATGGAACTTCGCCATGTTGGCCAGGCTGGTCTAAAACTCCTGACCTCAGGTGATCACCTGCCTCGGCCTCCCAAAGTGCTGGGATTACAGGTGTGAGCCACCGCGCCTGGCCAGAGAGGCCATCTTTGGAAAATACAATCTGCCCCACCTAGTTGCACTGCTTTACCTCAAGCTTGGCCATTTTCTTCAACCCCTACAAAAGGACTTCCTTCTTCCTCCCTTACTCTCACCCTTCCTTCCTGCCTGCCTTCCTTCCTTTCTGTTTTTCCTTCTTTCCCTTTCTTTTTTTGAGAAGTGAATCCTGTATGTTTAGCAAGCTTCTGAATAAGTGTACCTTTGAAAAAGAGGGTTTGATTCTTAGTAAGTGAAGGCAAAATCTAGACACTTGGAACTAGTGACTAGACAGTGGATTGGAGATGTGTGTGCTGGGTCTTTTCTTGGACTAGAGTGCTTTGAAACAGTTCTATAACTGCAATCTCTTCTCTAGCAGATAAAGAATCCTCTGAACAAGGTTCTGAAGTCAGTGAAGCACAAACTACAGACAGTGATGACGTCATAGTGCCACCCATGTCTCAGAAATACAAGGCAGTAAGTACACTGGTGTAATCATTGCATATGAGATAAGACTATAAATAATGACAGTGACCAGGCATGGTGGCTCATGCCTGTAATCCCAGCACCTTGGGAGGCTGAGGTGGGCAGATCACCTAAGATCGAGAGTTCGAGACCAGCTTGACCAACATGGAGAAACCTCATCTCTACTGAAAAAACAAAAAAAATTAGCCAGGCGTGGTTGCACATCCCTGTAATCCCAGCTACTCAGGAGGCTGAGGCAGGAGAATCGCTTGAACCCGGGAGGCAGAGGTTGCAGTGAGCTGATATCGCGCCATTGCACTCCAGCCTAGGCAACAAGAGCAAAACTCTGTCTCAAAAAAAAAAAAAAAAAGCAATAATGACAGTGTGCTTAGTGGCCACACAAGTAAAGGTCAAAAGGTCAATCCAGTTTTAACGAAGCTGATGGAAAATGCAAATTGTTTAGTTAAATTTATGTTTCATGTGAACGAAGGTCGGCTGATACAGTCAGATAAAAGGATCATTTTCTTGAGATAGTGTAAATGATGACTTGCTTCAATACTTCTCTCCTATCTGGATCCTTTGCCTGTTCTTATTCCCATATCCTCCATTGTGTCCTGTAATTCTTGCCCAGCCTGAATGGTAGCCCTGTCTTTAAGTCCATCTAAGGAGAACAGGTTTGCTTTGGGAGATGGAATCTGGAAGAGAGGACAGGATTCTTCATGGGAGGGCTCATGGAGATCTTTCCATTTCTGCTGTTTTTTACTCAACCTGTAATTATCTGTAAAACAGTTCAGCCTCAAAGCTCTTTCAGAACTAATTTAAGAGACACACATGTATTAATAAATATCCACAGATATATTCAATAATCATTGTGTTCTAACCTTGTGGGTTGCAAACGGGTAGAAAACAATTAGTCTTAAGTCACTGCTGCCTGGCACATTTGTAGGTCCTCAATTAATATTTGTTGAGTGAGTGACTGAATAAAAGATTCAGAGCAAATTGATGATTATGAACTTCATTAGAAACATTAAATAAGAATGTAGGATGACCTAAAACCAAGGAGATAGATTATGTAATTTAAAGTTTGTTGTAAGAAATCAGAAAAGGGAATTTATGGTTGCTTTTGTAGAGGTTGGAAAACTCTTCCTTGAAAGCTGGAATTTGTGCTGAAGAATTGCAGGAAAATGAGATATTTTCCTGTGAATATATCTTTGTGTTGTGAGGAGAAACAACTCAAAGTCAGTAGACTTAAACATTGAATATAACACATAGTTCAATTTCAGCCAAGGTGTGGTGGCTCACACCTGTAATCCCAGCACTTTGGGAGACTGAGGCAGGCGGATTGCTTGAGGCCAGGAATTCAAGACCAGCTGAGCAACATAGCAAGACAACTGTCTCTACATAAAATTTAAAAACTAGCTAGGCGCGGTGGCTCACATCTGTAGTCCTAAGTATTTGGGAGGCTGAGGTGAGAGGATTCTTTGAGCCTGAGAGTTTGAGGCTGTGGTAAGCCATGATCTTGCCACTGCACTCAAGCCTAGGTGACAGAGAGAGACCCCGTCTCAAAAACAACAGCAACAGCAAAACCAGTTGGGTTTTTCTTTGTCTGAACTTTTATCTATCATATATTTTTTAGATATTATGTAGTTAATATACTGAGAAGTGTTTGTAATACAGATAGGAGCCACAGAATGTTGGAATTAGATAACACTTAGATATTACCAAGGTAGGCCAGGCGCGGTGGCTCAAGCCTGTAATCCCAGCACTTTGGGAGGCTGAGATGGGCGGATCACGAGGTCAGGAGATCAAGACCATCCTGGCTAACACAGTGAAACCCCGTCTCTACTAAAAAATACAAAAAAACTAGCCAGGCGAGGTGGCGGGCGCTTGTAGTCCCAGCTACTTGGGAGGCTGAGGCAGGAGAATGGCGTGAACCCAGGAGGCGGAGCTTGCAGTGAGCTGAGATCCGGCCACTGCACTCCAGCCTGGGTGACAGAGCAAGACTCCGTCTCAAAAAAAAAAAAAAAAAAAAAAAAAAAAAAAAAAAAAAAAAAAGACATTACCAAGGTAAAGAAGACTAAATGATGTGTACAGGATTATTGAGTTAGTGAAAGAGCTGAAACTCCAGTTGAGGTTTTTAAACTGTGCCACGTCTTAAGTAACCAAAAAAGCAGCCAGCTGATCAGCAAACTGATCTTGAACTGTAACAAGCCAGCCAGATTCCATTTAAAAAATTACCTAAATTGAAGACTCCTAAATAAGATGTCCTTTTAGGAAACTTCTTTATGTGCTCCAAAGTGTTACTTGAGAAATTAAATATGAAAAAGGAACCGACTTAAGCAAAAAATTAGTGTTATTATCAAGTTAAACTTATAACATGGGCACATATATATTAAATTATTGTTGTATTCCAAAATGTCTAGGCATGAAAGAGAGGGGGTTGAAAGCTCAGAGTCAATACTTGAGTTCTGTCACTCCTCTGCCTGGGGTCAGCCGGGATGAAGGGAGATGCAGTACAGTGTAATGTTTTAGAGCATGGAAATGTGGCTGAGACAGTGATTTAGATCCCAGCTCTGCTACTTACTAGTCATACAGCTTTGGGAGAGTTATTTAACCTCTATTAGGCCTGTCTCCTTATCTGTAAAATTAAGTGGTAAGTATACCCATCTGATGGTGATGTGGCAAGATTAAAATAAGGGTTGAATACAGTGCCTCAGACAAATTAAGTCCCAAATGATAGTGATGATGAGTGTGATGATAATAGTAGTTTTGTTTCTCTGACCTATTGGAGTTCTCAATGTTAAGCATTTTTTTTTTTTTTTTTTGAGATGGAGGCCTGTTCTGTCGCGTAGGCTGGAGTGCGTGCAGTGGCACAATCTCGGCTCACTGCAACCTCTGCCTCCCAGGTTCAAGAGATTCTCCTGCCTCAGGCTCCCGAGTAGCTGGGACCACAGGTGTGCATCACCACGACCAGTTAATTTTTGTGTTTTTAGTAGAGACGGAGTTTCACCATGTTGTCCAGGCTGGTCTCAAACTCCCAACCTCAGGTGATCCACCCACCTCCGCCTCCCAAAGTGCTGGGATTTACACGTATGAGCCACGGCGCCCGGTCTAAGTTAAACTTTTTTTTTTTTTTTTTTTTTTT
>NW_016815584.1:763395-774844 GCF_001698545.2 Rhinopithecus bieti | reverse complement strand
TTTTTTTTTTTTTGAGACGGAGTCTTGCTATCACCCAGGCTGGAGTGCAATGGCGGGATCTCAGCTCACCGCAAGCTCCGCCTCCCAGGTTCACGCCATTCTCCTGCCTCAGCCTCCGGAGTAGCTAGGACTTACAGGCGCCCGCCACGTCGCCCGGCTAGTTTTTTGTATTTTGTAGTAGAGACGGGGTTTCACCGTGTTAGCCAGGATGGTCTCGATCTCCTGACCTCGTGATCCACCCGTCTCGGCCTCCCAAAGTGCTGGGATTACAGGCTTGAGCCACCTCGCCCGGCCTCACATATTCTTTTTTAAAACCTTATTTTGAAATAATTTTAAGGCCAGGCATGGTGGCTCATACCTGTAAATCCCAGCACTTTGGGAGACTGAGGTGGGCAGATCACGAGGTCAGGAGATCGAGTTCATCCTGGCCAACATGGGGTTTACCCCATCTCTACTAAAAATACAAAAATTAGCTGAGCGTGGTGGCGCATGCTTGTGATCCCGGCTGCTCGAAAGGCTAAGAAAGGAAAATCGTTTGAACCAGGGAGTCAGAGTTGCAGTGAGCCGAGATGGCGCCGCTGCACTCCAGTCTAGCGACAGAGTGAAACTCGGTCTCGAAAAGAAAAAAAAAGAAAAATAATTTTAGATGTACAGGAAGGTGCTATGTAATTTGTATTTAGTTTTACTCTTTTTTTTTTTCTTTTTTGGTAACGTTATGAAACATGTATTTTTCAATCAGTAGTGTTTTGGGGTTCCATCCATGTTGATATATTTAGCTTTTTATAGTTCTTTCCTCTTAACTGCTGCTCGGTAGTGCATTAAAATAATACATGACCTTTCGTTTAGACAGAACTCTAATGGGTAATGATTGAGATTTCATACTGTGTGCCAAGTGGTTGCTATTCATGACTCTCTCGGGCTTCACAGCAGCCTTATGAGTTATTCTTTCCTTCAAGTAATTATGAAGCGCCTGTTTTAATAACCGCCGGACTCTGTGGGCACAAAATGGTGGCTAAGACAGACTTGGTCTCTTCTCTCTTGAATCTCACATACTTCTGAGGGAAAACATGTACATCAGTGAGCAAATAAGTAAAGCAGAGGCCGGGCGCGGTGACTCAAGCCTGTAATCCCAGCACTTTGGGAGGCCGAGACGGGCGGATCACGAGGTCAGGAGATCAAGACCATCCTGGCT
Source organism: Rhinopithecus bieti (assembly GCF_001698545.2). Classification (NCBI taxonomy): domain Eukaryota; kingdom Metazoa; phylum Chordata; class Mammalia; order Primates; family Cercopithecidae; genus Rhinopithecus; species Rhinopithecus bieti. The sequence goes on along the minus strand of NW_016815584.1, from coordinate 773,652 downwards.
AATACGGTGAAACCCCGTCTCTACTAAAAAAATACAAAAAACTAGCCGGGCGAGGTGGCGGGTGCCTGTAGTCCCAGCTACTCGGGAGGCTGAGGCAGGAGAATGGTGTAAACCCGGGAGGCGGAGCTTGCAGTGAGCTGAGATCTGGCCACTGCACTCCAGCCTGGGCAACAGAGCGAGACTCCGTCTCAAAAAAAAAAAAGTAAAGCAGATAGCTCTGAGATTCTAAGTATTATGAGGGAAATAAAAAGGGCGATATAATAGCAATGGGGGGCTTGAACTAGGATAGGTGTTTCCTTAGGAAAGATTTCTCTGAGGAGGGGACGTTTGAACTGAAATCTGAAGAATGAGAAGGGAAGAGCTACCCATGTACTGGGTAGACTGTACTCATCTCAGGCAAAGGAATTGGTAAGTGTAAAGGCCCTGAGGTAGGAAAGAGTTTGATTTACCTGAGGTGTGGGAAATCAAAAGGAAATTACGGTTTCTCTTGCTTACATATATATTATTATCCCCCCATCCCCTTTCAAACGAGGACAGTGAAGGGAGAAGGGCTTGCTCAAGGTAACATTTAATACAGTTTTACTGAGTGTATATTGTGTGCCAGGCACTAGATACTCTGCGTAGATTTTAATGGGGCCGGGCGCAGTGGCTCACGCATGTAATCCCAACACTTTGGGAGGCCGAGGTGGGTGGATCACTTGAGGCCAGGAGTTTGAGACCAACTTGGGCAACATGGCGAAACCCCATCTCTACTGAAAATACAAAAATTAGCCGGCCATGGTGGCACATGCTGTAGTCCAAGCTCAGGAAGCTGGGGAAGGAGAATCGCTTGAACCAGGGAGGCAGAGGTTGCAGTGAGCTGAGACTGCGCCATTGCACTCTAGCCTGGATGACAGTGCTAGACTCCATCTCTAAGTAAATAAATAAATACAGATTCCCAGGAGCAACTCTAGACAGTCTGATGTAACACAGAGGCTTTTATACATTTTTTATAGCAATCACTATGAGAAATACGTTTCTTCAGTATCCAATACACTCATAAAAGAACAAAGTTTCAAGAAACCAGGCTTACTATTAACATTTGCCATGCGTTCTCCTATTCCACTGTATACTGTCTAATCCTGTCTATCCTTACCTATTGTTTCTTTTTTAAAAAGCTAGTGAAACCCACTAATCTGACCCATCAAAATGTCAAAAAACTCAGATTTTTGAAAACACTGTATAGTCAATGGTTTTCTTAATGTGTGGGAGAATTGGATGTTGTGGGAGGGTTATTAAGAGGAAAACGTCAAATATAGTTTTTTTTTGTTTTTTTTTTTTGAGACCCAGTCTCACACTGTTGCCCAATCTGGAGTGCAGTGGCACTGCAACCTCCGCCTCCTAGGTTCAAGCGATTCTCATATGTCAGCCTCCCGAGTAGCTAGGACTACAGGCATGAGCCACTACGCCTGGCTGATTTTTTTTTTTTTTGTCTTTTTTTTTTTTTTCCTTTTTTGGGGAACGGGGTCTCGCTGTTTTACCCAGGCAGGTCTCGAACTCCTGGGCTCAAGCTATCCTCCCGCCTCTGCCTCCCTGAGAGCTGGGATTACAGGCGTGAGCCACCGCGCCCGGCCTGGCTGATTTTTGTATTTTTAGTGGAGATGGGGTTTCACTATGTTGGCCAGGCTGGTTTCGAACTCCTGACTTCAGGTGATTTGCCCGCCTCAGCTTCCCAAAGTGCTGGTATTACAGGTGTGAGCCACTGCGCCCCGCCAAATATCTTCATTTTAAAGAAGCACCCCAGATGATTCTGATGCAGAATCATTGAGAGATCTTGCCCGCTAAATTTCTTAGGGGCAGGTACAGGAGCTCCACTTGCTTTCTAAAAGAAGAAAAGATGGTGTAAGAGCAGGTCTTTGGAGAAGTAAGGGCATTGGCTAGCGAAAAGAAGCCTACAGGAGGTCACTCACAGATGCCGGGGTGAGAGCTACAGCTGGTAGGGAACCATCCTGGATTGACTCATTACTGGTGTCATGATGCTGACTTGCCTGCCACACTGTGGAAGGAGGAGACTTCTGTCGGCCTTGGTGTACTTCTGGAAACCTCCTCCTGGTATCCCTGATGCCAACATGCACACAGGGACAATCAAAAGAGAGGACAGGGTGATGGCGGCGACTCTGAAGTGGGATTGAAAATATTGGAGTTCCTGTGGGAGGGCAGGGAGGTCTGGGTGGCCTCCTCAGTGGCATGCACTTGGGTGGGCTCGGGAAGCCCTGGGCAGCTCTTTGCTATAGTGGCTGAAGCAGCTACTGAATCTCCAGTATCAATCAGGAGGTCTTTTAGGTCCTAACTTCAGGAAAATACTAGATGGTTTTCTTTTCTTTCTTTTTTTTTTGTTGAGACGGTGTCTCGCCCTGTCACCCAGGCTGGAGTGCAGTGGCCCAATCTCGGCTCACTGCAAGCTCTGCTCCTGGTTTCACGCCATTCTCCTGCCTCAGCCTCCCGAGTAGCTGGGACTACAGGCACCCGCCACCATGCCCAGCTAATTTTTTGTATTTTTAGTACAGGCGGAGTTTCACTGTGTTACTAATGATGGTCTTGACCTCCTGACCTCGTGATCTGCCCACCTCGGCCTCCCAAAGTGCTGGAATTACAGGCGTGAGCCACCGCGCCCGGCCTAGATTGGTTTTCATTAAGAAAGTTGTGGCCAGTTGCAGTGGCTCACGCCTCTAATCCCAGCCACTTTGGGAGGCCGAGGTGGACAGATTGCTTGAGTCCAGGAGTTCTAGACCATTTTGGGCAACATAGCAAGACCGTATCTCTATTAAAAAAATGAAAATAATTGTCCCCGTGTGATGGTGTACCTGTGGTCCTAGCTGCTTGGGTGACTAAGGTGAGAAGACTGCTTGAGCTTGGGATGTCAAAGCTGCAGTGAGCCATGATCACACCACTGCCCTCCAGCCTGGGCAACAAAGCAAAACTCTATCTCAAAAAAAAAAAAAAAAAAAAAAAAAAAAAAAAAAAGAAAAAAGTTGAAAAATAGCGATCTGTTTAGAAATGTATTATTTGTATATAATCATTGGGTACAAGCGCAATGTTGCTGCATTGATATATTCCACTGTGGTGAAGCCTGGAGCAATGCACATTGTTCCTACCAGACAACCTCCCATTATCCACCCTCCCCACCCCTCCAAATCAGACATTTTACAAATTCTTTCTATATGTGGAGATGCCTGAGAAAGACTGGCCTGGAGAAATGATCCAGTGGACTGTGAGAGAGAAGAACTGGGTTCTCTTTATAAATTTCCTATCGATTAGCTATGGCAATGAAGCCAAGTTGTCTTTTGATGCCAGTTTTACCTATAAAAGGATTCTCAGGGAATAATATAGTAGATAGATTATGCCTATGGTTGATTTCTAGAGAGTACTGTAATGTGTTAATTGGATGGAGTATAAGCACTTGGAGCCTCACTAACCTTTAGGAACTAAATAAACTAAATTTTCCTTATCAGGATTCAGAGAAGATGTGCATTGAAATTGTCTCCCTGGCCTTCTACCCAGAGGCAGAAGTAATGTCTGATGAGAACATAAAACAGGTGTATGTGGAGTACAAATTCTACGACCTACCCTTGTCGGAGACAGAGACTCCAGTATCCCTAAGGAAGCCTAGGGCAGGAGAAGAAATCTACTTTCACTTTAGCAAGGGTGAGGCATCCTGTGTGGTTACTGGGGTGAGGAAGTCTGATGAACATTGAGACTGAGGGTCAGAATTACTCTGGATTTTTGTGGGGTGAATCCAACCATTTCATCTTATTATTTTATTTTTCAAAGTATTGTGTGCATGTGGTTTAAAAACATCAAATGGGGCTAAACATTTTACATTTAGCAGTCCTTTATTCCACCTCTTCACAAATCACTTCCCCTGTTCCCACCCTTCCTCAATCCACTGCTTTCCATATTTCAGCTATATTTATTTTTACTTTTTGAGATGGAGTCTCTCTCTGATGCCCAGGCTAGAATACAGTGATGTGATCTTGGCTCACTGCCACCTCTGACTCCCAGGTTCAAGCGATTCACGTGCCTCAGTCTCCCAAGTAGCTGGGATTACAGGTGCACACCACTGTGCCTGGCTAGTTTTTTGTATTTTTAGTAGAGGCAGGGTTTCACCATTTTGACCAGCCTGGTCTCAAACTTCTGACCTCAAGTGATCTGCCTGCCTTGGACTCCCGAAGTGCTGGGATTATAGGCGTGAGCCACCACGCCCATCCTATCTCAGCCATTTCTTCTGTTATTTACCTCCATCATATTTCTGAGTATTGATTTTTGTTCTCTCTCTTTTCCTTTTTTTTTTTTTTTTGAGATGGAGTCTGAACATGTTGCTCAGGCTGGTTTCAAACTCCTGGACTCAAATGATCCTCCTGCCTCAGCCTCCTGAGTAGCTGGAATTACAGGCATGAGCCACCATACCTGGCTTCTGAGTAACATTTCTATTGCAATTTCCTGATTCACTGGCTTTAGACTTCCTATCTTGGACCTTAAAAGTTAGCTCTTTTGCACTACACTCATGTCCCTTCCTTCCCGTATAATTGTATCATAATTTTCATTTAAATCAATTTAAATTGGTTCTGTTATTATGGATATGTAAATATTAAGTCTTGTAGAACCAAGTAGTATGCAATGATTATATTTCTTTTCACGTATTTTTTGAGGCAATTTTTCATTTGCCTGATTTTCATTGTACATATTGTAATTATTTTCCTGTCCTCCAACAGCTTTCCCACATTTTCAAATAAACCTGTCACATTATCTACTCATCCATTTTTTCCCTGAAGACCTCTCTCTGTCCTCTTGTTCTGCTCTAGCCCACTCTTCCGTTATCACTGCTGCTCATGGAGAATATGATCAAATTCTCTCCTATACCAGATCTACTATCTCCTGGTCATCCTCTGATTTATTTTCTTATTTTAATGGATCATATTTTCAGTTGTTTTTAAAAAATTTTTTTTATTTTTTAATGAGTGTTGACCAGGTTGGCTTCGAACGTGTAGCCTCGCCCCTCAGAGTGCCAGGGCAACCAGCCTGAGCCAGCGCGGCTCCCATATTTTCAGTAGTTTTTAAAGAAAGAGCATATCATAAGTGAAAATTTGAGAAAGTCATGCATGAAATCTTTTTTCCTACCGTCATATTTGATTCAAGTGTGGAAATCTTTTTCATTCAGAATTTCAAAGGAGCCTGGGTGCAGTGGCTCATGCCTGTAATCCCAGCACTTTGGGAAGCCAAGGCGGGCAGATTACTTGAGGTCAGGAGTTGGAGACCAGCCTGGTCAACATGACGAAACCCTGTCTGTACTGAAAATACAAAAATTAGCTGGGCGTGGTGGGGTGCACCTGTAATCCCAACTACTCGGGAGGCTGAGGCAAGAGAATCACTTGAACTTGGGAGGTGGAGACTGCAGTGAACCAAGATCACGCCACTGCACTCCAGCCTGACACAGTAAGAATCTATCACACACACACACACACACACACACACACACATATGATTTTCAAAGCAGTTGGTCCATGTTATTCTAGATCCAGGCAAGGAGTCTAATCTTTTCATGAAAACTACCATGAATACCACTTATGAAAGTCTTGAGGCTCACACTGCAATAATATATGATTCTTTGCTTTTTTCTCTGACCCTTAATACAGTAATAGACCTGGACCCACAGGAGCAGCAAGACCGAAGGCAGTTTCTGTTCAACATGCTGAATGGACAAGATCCTGATCAAGGACAGTAAGCATCTGCTTTCCACTTTGAAACAAAGGAGATATTGAGACAGAAATTCAAAAGTTTGAGTTTGATTTTGTGCTGATGCTGAATATTTTAATGACTTTTTTTGAGTTAATTTACTCTTAATGAATTTCCTATGTACTTGAATATAATTTATGTTTGTGACTACCTAATCAAGTATGTAATCTTATAGGTTATTTATTTATTTATTTTTGAGACAGGGTCTCACTCTGCCGTGGCGCGATCTTAGCTCACTGCAACCTCCGCCTCCTCAGACTCAAGGGATCTTGTGCTTCCGCCTCCCAAGTAGCTAGGGTTATAGGCATGTGCCACCATGCCCGGCTAATTTTTTGTGTTTGTAGGAGAGATAGGGTTTTGCCATGTTGCCCACGGTCTGTTCTCGAACTCCTGAGCTCAAGTGATCTGCCCTCCTTGGCCTCCCAGAGTGCTGGGATTACAGGCATGAGCCACCGTGCCCAGCCCATAATCTTATAGGTTTAGTTCACTTCTCACCCATGCCAGCCTGATGGGCCCTTTTTTTGTAGCACAGTTTACTTGAATACTGACAACGCCCAAATGGAATGAGCAAAAAGTGTTGACATTCTTTTTTTTTTTTTTTGAGATGAAGTCTTGCTCTGTTGCCCAGGCTGGAGTACAGTGGTGCAATCTTGGCTCACTGCAACCTCCGCCTCCTGGGTTTAAGTGATTCTCCTGCCTCAGCCTTCCAAGTAGCTGGGATTACAGGTGTGCGCCACCATGCCTGGCTAATTTTTGTTCTTTTATTAGAGACAGGGTTTTGCCACGTTGGCCAGGCTGGTCTTGAACTCCCAACCTCAGGTGATCCTTCTGCCTCAGCCTCCCAAAGTGTTGGGATTACAGGTGTGAGTGACCATGCCTGGCCAACAGGAATTTTTGGATATTGACATAACTAAGTAAATTTTAGATCTCCTTTAAAGTTTTAGGAAAGCCGGTTGTCATTATTCCAATAATCTGAAGAAGGCCTCCTTTTAGAGTTTCCAGATAAAATGTGGGACATACTTATCCTAAAAAAAATTATTTGGTCAGGTGCGGTGGCTCACATCCCAGCACTTTGGGAGGCCAAGGCAGGCGGATCACTTGAGGCCAGGAGTTCGAGACCAGCCTGGCCAATATGGTGAAACCCCGTCTCTACTGAAAAAACAAAAAAAATCAGCTGGGCTTGTTGGCACATGCTGGTAATTCTAACTATTCAGGAGGCTGAGGCATAAGAATCATTTGAATCTGGGAGGCAGAGGTTGCAGTGAGCTAAGATCGTGCCACTGCACTCCAACCTGGGTGACAAAGCAAGACTCTGCCTCTAAAAAAAAAAGTTATTTGTTGTTTAGCTGAAATTCAAATTTAAATAGGCATATGGTTTTTGTTTTTGAAATCTGGCATACATACCGCCTCTGCATGTGTGTGCATAAGAAATAATATGGAGCTGGTATTTTATCTTACTTTTAAATTTTTTGTTTGTTTGTTTTAGAGACAGGATCTCACCATGTTGCCCAGGCTGGTCTTTCAGCTCCTGGGCTGAAGCAGTCCTCCTGCCCTGCCTCCCAAAGTGCTGGGATTACAGACGTGAGCCACTGTGCCCAGCCCGGTGTTTTAAGCACTTTTTGAAAGGCCCAATACATTTGTTTGATCTGCTTTTACTTTGTCTTTGGTTGGTCACAGAAAGAACTGAAAAAGGAGCCAGATGGAACAAACGGTGAATCTGAGTTCAGTATCACTGTGGGCTTAAACAGATATAAGCTTACAGAGAACTTTTGGAAATGGAAAGTGATTTGGTCCTTTCCTTTCTGTGCCAATGTTAAATTTAGCTTTTGCTTTTTCTTTTGGTCCTAGCATTTCCAGAACTCTCTCTTCCCTTATTCCCTTACAGTGATAATCATTTTCTACTCAATTTTAGATTTGATTGGTATTACCTGTGGCTTTCTTTTTGCCAGTATGGTCTAGCAGACAGAACAGGTTTTGTAATCACACCAACCTTGTTTTTATTCCAGACTCTTTGCCTTACTAGCTCTTTGATCTTTTTGACATTACTTAATTTGCACGCTCTTGTGAGAATAAAACTGAGATAATATAGTTTACGTAAAGCACTTGGTATTGTGCCTGGCACATTAGAATGCTAGTTATCAACCCTTTCCTATGAAAATTGGGATGAGGGAGTCAGCATTATCCCTTTGCATTGTTGAAGTTCTCAATAATGGCATAGAAACATAGTTACAAATGAATATTGCCTAAGGGGCTGAGAATGGATCCCTTTAAAGTAATTCGTTTGTTTCAGTTTAATCGTATTTAGCTGTGCTTTTTAAGAGCTTGAATTTTGAGTCCTATTCCTGGCACTCTGTATTAGCTATCAATATTTGCTTTTAAAAATTAATAAAAATATGAAAAGTCAAGAATAGACAAATCCAGAGGGATAGAAAGTAGATTAGTGATTCCCAGGAGCTAGGGAAGGAGAATGGAGAGTGACTGCTTAATCAGTACAGGGTTTCTTTTCCTTTTACATTTTTCTTTTATTTTTTATTATTATTATTATTTTTGAGACGGAGTCTTGCTCTGTCGCCCAGGCTGGAGTGCAGTGGCAGGATCTCAGCTCACTGCAAGCTCCGCGTCCTGGGTTTACGCCATTCTCCTGGCTCAGCCTCCCGAGTAGCTGGGATTACAGGCGCCCACCACCTTGCCCGGCTAGTTTTTTGTATTTTTTAGTAGAGATGGGGTTTCACCGGGTTAGCCAGGATGGTCTCGATCTCCTGACCTCGTGATCCGCCCGTCTTGGCCTCCCAAAGTGCTGGGATTACAGGCTTGAGCCACCGTGCCCGGCCAACATTTTTCTTTTAAAGACGGGGTCTTGCTCTGTCACCCAGGTTGAAGTGCAGTGGCATGATCACAGCTCACTGCATCCTCAACCTCCTGGGCTCAAGTGATCTTCTCACCTCAGCCTTCCAAGTAGCTGGGACTATAGGTGCATGCCACCATGCCCGGCTAATTTTTATTTTTATTTTCTATTAGAGACAGGGTGTCCCTATGTTACCCAGGCTGGTCTTGAACTCATGGGCACATCCCATGATGTTCCCTCTTCTAAAAGGACTGTTACTGCTTAACTTATATCAATTCCTGACTTTTTTGCTTATTGTCATTTTGTAAAATGGAGGCAAGGGAAAAGTGATTCAGAGAAGACGTTGTATTGTTTATGATTACTTCTATCCTTATTTTATTTTTGAAGCATTAAGAGTATCAACAGTGCTGAATTAAATGCAATTTCTTTTTAGTTTAAAGTTTACAGTGGTAAGTGATCCTCTGGATGAAGAAAAGAAAGAATGTGAAGAAGTAGGATATGCATATCTTAAACTGTGGCAGATCTTGGAGTCAGGAAGAGATATTCTAGAGCAACAGCTAGACAGTGAGTAATTTTTTTTTCAGTTCTAATTATTTCTAAGGAAATCATCCTAATAGTGAATGTATTTTATCTTCAATACATAATTATCACTATGAAGTTGACAAGACACAAACTGGATTGAAATCTTATTGCTACAACTGTATTTATTTCTGGATCCAGCATTAAAGTAGTCAGTTGTGTATTTTAACCCGCATATACCAGATTACAACTAGAATTGATTTTGAATCTACAGTGTTTGAAAAGGGGATTTTTAAAAAGATATTTTCATGTAAAATTTATACATCAGAATTTTGGGACCTCTCTTGAGCATGTTTGTATAGGCAGCTGATACCCATTCTTTGTGTTCTCATGTATCCAGTCTTTCTTTTTTTTTTTTTTTTTGAGATGAAGCTTCATTCTTGCCCAGGCTGGAGTGCAGTGGTGTGATCTCAGCTCACTGCAACCTCCGCCTCCCAGGTTCAAGTCATTCTCCTGCCTCAGCTTCCTGTGCAGCTGGGATTACAGGCGTGTGCCACCATGCCTGGCTAATTTTTCTATTTTTAGTAGAGACCGTGTTTCACCATGTTGGCCAGACTGGTCTCGAACTCCTGACCTCAAGAGATCTGCCTGCCTTGGCCTCCCAAAGTGCTGGGATTGCAGGCGTGAGCCACTGCACCTGGCCCATCTTGTCTCTTTTTGTTTTTTTGAGACGGAGTCTCGCTCTCTGTCACCCAGGCTGGAGTGCAGTGGCCGGATCTCAGCTCACTGCAAGCTCCGCCTTCCGGGTTCACGCCATTCTCCTGCCTCAGCCTCCCGAGTAGCTGGAACTACAGGCGCCCACCACCTCGCCCGGCTAATTTTTTGTATTTTCGGTAGAGACGGGGTTTCACCATATTAGCCAGGATGGTCTCCATCTCCTGACCTCGTGATCCACCCACCTTGGCCTCCCAAAGTGCTGGGATTACAGGCGTGAGCCACCGTGCACGGCCCCATCTTGTCTCTTAAAAAGACATCAACTCATTCACTGGTCATTAAGTCTTATTCATTTTACTGTGAATTGACTATGCTCTCCTGACTGTAATCTTTCTTTCTTTCTTTCT
>NW_016815584.1:745901-763068 GCF_001698545.2 Rhinopithecus bieti | reverse complement strand
TNAGTCTCGCTCTGTCGCCCAGGCTGGAGTGCAGTGGCCGGATCTCAGCTCACTGCAAGCTCCGCCTCCCGGGTTTACGCCATTCTCCTGCCTCAGCCTCCCAAGTAGCTGGGACTACAGGCGCCCGCCAACTCGCCCGGCTAGTTTTTTGTATTTTTTAGTAGAGACGGGGTTTCGCCGTGTTAGCTAGGTTGGTCTCGATCTCCTGACCTCGCGATCCACCCGTCTCGGCCTCCCAAAGTGCTGGGATTACAGGCTTGAGCCACCGCGCCCGGCCTCTTTCTTTCTTTTTTAGACAGAGTCTCATTCTGTTGCCCAGGCTGGAGTGCAGTGGTGCGATCTCGGCTCACTGCAACCTCCACCTCCCAAGTTACAGCGATTCTCCTGCCTCAACCTCCCAAGTAGCTGGGACTACAGGCACCTGCCACCAGGCCAGCTAATTTTTGTATTTTTAGTAGAGATGGGGTTTCACTGTGTTGCCTAAGCTGGTCTCAAACTCTTGGACTCAAGCAATCCACCCTCCTTGGCCTCCCAAAGTGTTGGCATTACAGGCATAAACCACTGCGCCCGACTCCCTTACGATAATTACTATACTTTCTTTTTTTTTTTTTTTTTTTTGAGACGGAGTCTTGCTCTTGTTGCCCAGGCTGGAGTGCAATGGACTGATCTCATCTCATCATAACCTCTGTCTCCCGGGTTCAAGCGATTCTCCTGCCTCAGCCTCCCTAGTAACTGGGATTACAGGCATGCACCACCATGCCCGGCTAATTTTGTATTTTTAGTAGAGACGGGGTTTCTTCATGTTTGTCAGGCTGGTCTTGAACTCCCAACCTCAGGCGATTTGCCCCCCTCAGCTTCCCAAAGTGCTGGGATTACAGGCATGAGCCACTGCGCCAGGCCATATAATTTCTAAACTGGTCTTCCTGCCACTGGTTTCTTCCACCTCATTTCCATCTACTATAGTAAATGTTTCTACATAATAAGTTTGATCACTGCCTTCTTCTTAAATCCTTTTACAGTTTGCTATAGATCAGCATGTTTTAAAAACATTTGTATTTGAATTCCTTTAGTTGGGACTGCGCTGTCCAGTCTTCACTGCTCCCATTACCTTACATATCTGGGATGTCACCTATCTTATCTGCTAGGCCACTAGACTAATGTTTTTCAAACTTTCAGTCACACCCCATTAGTGGATGTGAAATTGAATTAGTAAATCACAACAGAAATTTGAAAAATGCAAACCAAAACTGTGGGAAAGAAAACAGGAATTAAAGTCCGGTGCAGTGGCTCATGCCTGTAATCCCAGTACTTTGGGAGGCTGAGACAGGTGGATCACCTGAGGTCAGGAGTTCGAGACCAGCCTGGCCAATATGGTGAAAACCCATCTCTACTAAAAATACAACGCCTATAATCCCAGCTACTCAGGAGGCTGAGGCAGAAGAATTGCTTGAACCTGGGAGGCGGAGGTTGCAGTGAGCTGAGATCAAGTCACCGTACTCCAACCTGAGTGACAGAACAAGACTCTGTCCCCAAAAAAGAAAAGAAAACAAGAATTAAGAGTACATTGCACATATTGTTTTGTGAAACTTGTTTTATGTAATGTTTAATGAATCATGATATAAAATTATTCTTTTGCTGATCATTATAAACATTTTTTGAGGAATACTCCTTCTCAGACCCTAAGGGTTATGAAATTCAAATGTTAGATAAGATTCTTCATTATATTTCTCTAATATCTTTCCAGCTGTGATCCTGATCAAGTTATTAACCTTTTTCCTCACCTATAAAACGGGAATAACAGCAGTCTCAATCTCATAGAGTTGTGAAGATTAAGGAAGCTCTTAAATAAAGGATTAAGATTAAGAAAGGGGCTTAGGGTAGTGCTTGGCATAAGGCAAGTGACATATCTTTGTGGGCTATTTTCCAACTTACTCCTGTCCCCATTCCTAAAGATGCTATGTTCTTCCTGACCTCCACGCCATTTGTATGTGCTTAGGGAAAATCCACTTAAGACTTTTCTAGTGACCTCAGAATCCTAAAAGTCAGTGAACGCTTCTCTCTCTCTTTTTTTTTTTTTTTTTTTTTTGAGACGGAGTCTCGCTCTGTCACCCAGGCTGGAGTGCAGTGGCCGGATCTCAGCTCACTGCAAGCTCCGCCTCCCGGGTTCACGCCATTCTCCTGCCTCAGCCTCCCGAGTAGCTGGGACTACAGGCGCCCGCCACCTCGCCCGGCTAGTTTTTTGTATTAGTAGAGACGGGGTTTCACCGTGTTAGCCAGGATGGTCTCGATCTCCTGACCTCGTGATCCGCCCGTCTCGGCCTCCCAAAGTGCTGGGATTACAGGCTTGAGCCACCGCGCCCGGCCGTTGGTCTGCTTTTAAAAGCAAAACTCTTGCTTTCTATCCCTATAGCTACCTTCTCCCCATCACTTCAAAAGTCAGCTTCTTGAAATACTTGATCAGTCCGCAATAGTCTGTATTTTTGAAAACTGTTTTTAAATTTTTTTGAGACGGAATTTCACTCTTGTTGCCTAAGCTGGAGTGCAATGGCGCGATCTCTGCTCACGGCAATCTCTGCCTCCCAGGTTCAAGCAATCCTCCTGCTTCAGTCTCCCGAGTAGCTGGGATTACAGGCATGCGCCACTATACCTGGCTAATTTTGTTTTAAGACAGAGTTTTGTTCTGTTGCCCAGGCTGGAGTGCAATGGAACGATCTCAGCTCACTGCAAACTCCGCTTCCTGGGTTCAAGTGATTCTCCTGCCTCAGCCTCCCAAGTAGCTGGAATTACAGGCATACACCACCACACCTAGCTAATTTTGTATTTTTAGTAGAGACGGGGGGGGGGGTTCTCCATGTTGGTCAGGCTGGTCTCGAACTCCTGACCTCAGGTGATCCACCTGCCTCGGCCTCCCAAAGTGCTGAGATTACAGGTGTGAGCCACCGTGCCCAGCCCTGTCTGTATTTTTCTACTTCCCGCATCTCCATTCCACTTTACTCCATGTTTTTACCAGTTTTCCTAATTGACAAATCCAACTGGTTTTATTACTCATCCTGACTTTTTTTTTTTGAGAGTCTCACTGTCGCCCAGGCTGGGGTGCACCAGAGTGGTGCAATCTCGGCTCACTGCAATCTCCGCCTCCTGGGCTCAAGCAATTCTCCCTGCCTCAGCCTCCCGAGTAGCTGGGATTACAGGCACGTGCCACCACACCCAGCTAATTTTTGCATTTTTTAGTAGAAATGGGGTTTTGCCATGTTGTCCAGGCCGCTCTTGAACTCCTGACCTCAAGGTGATCTCCTCAGTCTCCCGAAGGGCTGGGATTACAGGTGTGAGCCACCGCACCCTGTCGGACATTTTGACTCCTTATCATTCTCTAGGTGTTCTGTTTCCTTTGCAGGTTTCTTTCTTGTCTATTCTTAAAATTTTGGATTGTCTGTTGAATCCTTGGTCTTTTTTCCTCCACATATGCCCTCTTCCTGATGACATGAACTCTGAGTTTTACAGTCTAGAAATCATCTCAAATCTAGGTTTCTAGACCAGATTCTAAATACAATCTAGACTTAGAGCAGACTCATAGATATCACCACTTGTATCTCATGTCACCTTGGTACCTCAAACTCCCTTGATTGCAACTTTGTACCTTGTGTTCCCTCTTACCCACCATCTTGTTATGCAATTTAGAATGGCCATCCTTGATTCCAAGCCATTCCTCATTCTAATCACAAAAATTGTTCACACTTCTTAACATTTTGAATCTGTTCCCACCTCTCCACTCCATTATACTTCAGACCTTCATTCATTACTCCCCTCTTCTCGAATTACCGCAATATCCTAACTACTCTCTCTGGTTTAACTTGTGTCCTCCTTGAGTGCATTATCCAAATAAGAGTTATCTTCCAAGATCCCACATAAGAACAATCACTTACATCTTCAGTGGAAACCACATATACCTTGTCAGACAAACAAGGCTGTTTATAACATGGCCTATGCAGGCTCATTCCTGCCACTCCTTGCAGTTTGCCGAACTCATATTATTCTCGTCTTGATACATTAAGCATCTTTTACTTTCTAAAGACTTAGTTCACGAATTATCTCCAGAAATCCTTTTCCAGTTTGTCCATTCTGGTGCAGGTGCCTCTTTGTGTGTTCCCAAAGCAACTTGTGCTTTCATATTTTATATAGCACCTACATACTATATCGCCATGACCTCGTTTTCCTTTCTCCTTCACTAGACTGAGTCCTCTCATGAAATGGGCTGGTAAATTCATTCAGTGTCCCCAGGACTTAACCTGACAAACACCAAGTATCAAAGTGTTTAACTGAGTGATGCTATTTTTTTCCCTTTCCCAACAGTTGTTAGCCCTGAAGATCTGGCTACCCCAATAGGAAGGCTGAAGGTTTCCCTTCAAGCAGCTGCTGTCCTTCATGCTATTTACAAGGAGATGACTGAAGATTTGTTTTCATGAAGGAATAAGTGCTATTCCAATCTAAAAGTCTCTGAGGGAACCACAGTAAAAAGTCTCTTATAAAGTTAACTTGCTATAACATGAATTTGGTTTACTGTGATGTCTAGTGTCTCTCCATCTAATGATGAAAGTTTCATTTGTAACACTAGCTAGATAAAAGCATTTTTCTCCAATGCCTTAGCACTTTACCAGGCAGGAAGCAGGCGTGCTTTCAGGAACTGAAAAACGGTCACAGGTGAATTTACAAAACAAACAACAACAACAAAAAAACCCACAGTTTATTCATCTTTTAGTTCTTCCAAAATTGAAAATATCAAGTCCTACTGCTAAGGAGAAAAAACAAACAAACATAAAATCCGGGACCCCTCCCCCCTTCTTCTCTTAAAGTCACAGAGCACGGAAGGAACTGCAGTGGGACAGGTGGGTGCAGAGAACCAGAAGGGGAGGATGGCAAGATAAACTCCCCAAATACTTGAAAAGCTGTTCAACAGAAACTGTGATAAATACAGGACAATGCAAGACAAAGTTAAAATAAGGAGCAGCAGTGCTGAGGCTGTGTTGTAGATATGGCCTCCCTTCCTCTTCTCTTTTCTTGTCAGGGTATTCTAGGCCCAAGGCATGACTTGTCCCTTCCAGATCTAAATGTTGACTCCTTTGAGCCTTCCTCTAGATTTCACTAGAAGCAGTACATGAAGCACAACCTGATATATCTTCCTTGGATATATCAGAAAAACAGTGGCAATTTTGCCTTCTATCATTGTACCATGTGTGCATTCGTATGGAGAAAATAACCGAGCCAGGGAGTATCACTGCTTCTTATGTCTTCCAAGGCAGCAGATATACCTCAGAATCTGCATGAGGCAAGAAAGCAGGAAAACTCAGACGAAGGCACCAGCCCAATCTGCCTCACTAGCTCAAGTTGTATGATTTATCACAACCATCAGGAAATTTCCAAGAACCTGGAGTATTGCAAAGATAAAACTTAAAAGAGATGTGAGGAAGGTCATGGCAGTAGGGTAGGTCGGAGGATTGAATGTGCTGGTCAAGAACCATGATACGGGTAATTAAAGGTCACCTTGTACCACTGTCTTGTAAATACAGCTTTGAGACACCAAATAGTAAGATGTCAGAAGCCATCGATGTCCTGGCAGAAGGTGACAGGAAGAGAGAAGAATGAAACAATATTTATTAACAGCGGGAGCCTCCTCCTGTCTTCAAGAACACCTCCTCCCTTGCCATCTGAATGGGGCCATTGGCACGTGTCCTGGTGGGCCTGGAATTCCCCGAGTAGATTGGTCCACACAAATGGCCCCCTAAACCCATAAACACAAATGGCAAAACTTCAAATGAAAACAAAAGGAAAAATACAGTTTCTATGTCATGTAAAATTTTCAGGGGTTGGCTGGAGGAAGAATGGAGCTCAGGGCCAAAGTTCAGAAGTTACTTCCTCTTTTTCTTGGGGGGTGCAGAGCTGTGTCTGGAACCACGGTTAGAGCCACGGCCTGAACTGTGCACAGATGCCTTCCTCTTCCGGCTCATACTTCGACTCTGTTCTTCTTCTTCCTCGTAACGACTTTCTCGGTCCGCTAAATAGAAGAGGCATTATTAGTTAGAGATAGGTAGGCTTTAGGTACCTAATATTACTGGAAAGCAGGAGATAGCACAGAGAATAAACTTTGGAATCAGACCCAAGTTTTAATATTGGACAAGTACTTTCTGAACCTTGGTTTATTTACAAAAGGGAGAATTATTTAAGGGTTAAATAAGGTAACCTATGAAAAGTACCTATTCCCAATGATTGGAGCACAGCAGTTAATATTTATTTCCTTTTAAGCTTTAAACGTTTGTTTGGGGTTTGGCTTCAGAGTAACTAGATTAGCATTATAAAGACATGCCTAATCTGGAAGAAGTCTAGAAAAATTAAAGTATTATAGCATTTAGGTTTGGAAACTGAGTAGACTAATTCTTGAGTATTACATGAATATGTGGCTATCACTGCTATAGGAAAGATGGGGGCTTGCGCAGATGAAAACAGCATCCAGTTAGGCAGAGCACTGCCCACTGGAGAGTACGGACACATTCCACACTGCTTTTTCTCCTTCAATGAAGTTGTATCTGTGGCTCCAAATCAGTTTTATAGTGTTCTTTTGTTACTTTCATTACACCATCCATACTAACACCTCAAGATACTGAAAAGTGTTAGAAATTTGTGCGTAGACACATGAATAAATAGAATAAAACAACAAATTTTAAAACCTTTTCGGGCTTCTTCCTCCAGTTCATCCCAATCCTTTCCACTCTCTTCTTCACTACCCAATGACTCCTTAGAATAGTCTGGAATAAAATTAAGCATTAGTCATCATGCGAGAACAGAATGGAATGACAGAGTTCTTAGTCTAAAAAAAGTAGTTTTCAGAAACGACATTAGATGAGGAAGCCAGGATGAACTTTTCTCTATAAGACTAACCTGACTCTTCTGCTTCTGATGAATAATCTTCATCACTGTCCTCCTCTTCCTCTTCATAGTCATCTTCTGAAGGATTAAAAGTCTCATCTTCAATTTCAGACTCTGAGTCCCCTTCTTCAGCATCACTCCCCTGGTGAGTTAGAGCATCATACTGATTTTTTTTGACATTTACCTTATTAATGAATGAATTCAGCCCACATAGTATACCAGTATTTACATGAAGAAAACAAGAGCAAAAAAATCTGAGTGATTAAGAGACAAAATGACTTGTTTAAAATCAGTGGTCAGGTGCAATTGTTATTTAACTATTATTATGTATTATTACATTTCTGAAAAATTCACGTTAGCCTTCCTCACCCAGGGAAATTAACAACAGAAAGACTTTCTGTATTAATGTATCACACAAACGTTAAGTGGACCATTTTTTTTTTTTTTTTTTTTTTGAGACGGAGTCTTGCTCTGTCGCCCAGGCTGGAGTGCAGTGGCCGGATCTCAGCTCACTGCAGGCTCCGCCTCCCGGGTTTACGCCATTCTCCTGCCTCAGCCTCCCAAGTAGCTGGGACTACAGGCGCCCGCCACCTCGCCCGGCTAGTTTTTTGTATTTTAGTAGAGACGGGGTTTCACCGTGTTAGCCAGGATGGTCTGGATCTCCTGACCTCGTGATCCGCCCGTCTCGGCCTCCCAAAGTGCTGGGATTACAGGCTTGAGCCACCGCGCCCGGCCAAGTGGACCATTTTTTAAAAAATAAGTTTTGCAAAATGCCCTGTAAGATTTTTTCCCTAAATGCTAAGAAATTCATTGAGGAAAAGTTTTTGTAGTTTCCAAGAAATTTTGTCAGGAGTTAGTTACCATTGTCCAATCAACTTATCATTTACCTGTAAAACGAATTTGAAGAAACAATAACAACAAGTGGTGTTCACAGCTTCTCCCAGATGGCCTAGTTCCTTATGTGCTACTTATAAGCCACTCTAACTGAACAAATGATAGCGGGCAACACTATGTACCAGGAAAGAAACCCCACACTCACGCACCTCACCCTCAGGCTCCAGGAAGGACCAGCCACCTTGTTCGAAGAAGCCCTCAGGGTCATCAACAATGGTCTTCATGATTTTAGTCCAGTTGAGGGACTGTACTCCTTCTGTGTACTTCAGGTCACAGGAACTAAGAAAAATGACAAAGTAAAATCAATCTTCTGTATTTTCTGGGAGCAGATATTCTTTTTTTTTTGAGACACAGTCTCGCTCTGTCTCCCAGGCTGGAGTGCAGTGGCGCAATCTTGGCTCACTGCAACCTCTGCCTCCCGGCTTCAAGTGATTCTCCTGCCTCAGTCTCCCGAATACCTGGGATTACAGGCGTGTGCCACCATGCCCGGCTCATTTTTGTATTTTTAGTAGAGACGGGGTTTTGTCACGTTGGTCAGGCTCGTCTAGAACTCCTGACTTCAGGTGAATCACCTGCCTCAGCCTCCCAAAGTGCTGGGATTACAGGTGTGAGCCACCGCACCCGGCCTGGGAGCAGATATTCTTTGCACTATGCCACTAGAGCATGTCCCAATGGCTGCTATTTGATCTCCTAGAGCACTAGCCCTCACAACAGACCAGCATTCCAACTGAAACAAGCTTTCTCCTTCACCTCAGTCTGAGCTCATCCTCTCCCATTCTTTCTTTAATACCAATTTCCCTATTCTTCACTTAGTCTTCTATTCACCCATCCTTTTCTCTCTCTGTCACTGACTCCATTCTTATTTCCAAGTAGTCATAACCACTTCTGCGATTCTGTTTTTCACTACTATAGTTAAGAAACAGGGACAATTTTCAGCCACGTGTGGTGGCTCACGCCTGTAATCCCAGCACTTTGGGAGGCCAAGGCAGGCAGATCATGAGGTCAGGAGATTGAGACTATCCTGGCTAACACAGTGAAACCCCATCTCTACTAAAAATACAAAAAATTAGCTGGGCATGGTAGCACACGCCTGTAGTCCCAGCTACTTGGGAGGCTGAAGCAGGAGAATCGCCTGAACCTGGGAGATGGAGGTTGCAGTGAGCTGAGATCACGCCACTGCACTCCAGCTTGGGCAACAGAGCCAGACTCCGTCTCAAAAATAGTAATAATAATAAAAATAAATAAAAAAGAAACAGGGACGATTTTCAATGGCCCTAGCCTTTCTTCTTCAACCTTCCAGTGCTTTCTTATGTGTTGTTTTTTTGATGCAAGATTGGTATAAAGGTAGGAATAAATTTTTTTTCCCCAGTACCCTAAAGTGCCCTGTATTTAGACAATGCTCAAATGACTTTTTCTTATTCATTTCTGTTGAGGAGAGCTGAATCAGTTAAGAGTGGGTAAGAAGAAAAAAACAAAAGAAATGACAGTAGTAAGGATAACAACCACCAACCATAAAATCTGCCTGAGAACCACTGGCATAAATCCACTTTAGACAATATACACAGAAACTTCTGCTTCCAGCCATGATGGAGTAACAACCACTAGATTTACCTTCCCACCTTAAACAACTACAAAACAAAATATGAAACAATAGTTTTCAGACATCAGATAAAAAGCAGCACAAGACCATAATCCCTGAAAGGAGAAAACAAGGGTTAATTGAACATTTGCCCTAGTTTTCTGTCTAGAGGCAATTCCTAGTCTGCCATGCAGGGAGAGAGAACCCAACCAGAACCTGATGGTCTCCAGGAACTGAGACAAAGTAGGATTTGGGAAGGTTGAGACAGCTAGAATTTGTGGAGAAGAGTACAGGAAGAAAGAATTTCCCAGAGAGAAAGCTCCAGAGATCTGCAGAGGGGTCCCCCTCAAGTCTTTGGTGGAGGGATGATCTACACATTCATGAGAAAACTGGAACTGCATAAAGCAGTATTGGATGGCAGTAGGCCAGACAATTCCCAGTCTCACACAGAACTAGAAGTAAATCCTGTTCCAGTGGATTTATTTCCACCACCTTTCCACCAGCTTCAGCAGAGACCTCATAATCCACAGGGCATCAGGCAGACTCTGAAGAGTGTTGCCTCGTAGTAAGGCCAATTACTCAGAAGTTTTTGAGTGAAACTTTTGAAGGCTGTTCTAAATCCACACCAATAGACATTTGAGAACAAGCTTTGAAAGATCAAACAGAATCCCCGGGCCGGACGTGGTGGCTCACGCCTGTAATCCCAGCACTTTGGGAGGCCAAGGTGGATCATGAGGTCAGGAGATTGAGATCATCCTGGCTAACACAGTAAAACCCCATCTCTGTTAAAAATACAAAAAATTAGCCAGCGATGGTGGCAGGCGCCTGTAGTCCCAGCTACTCAGGAGGCTGAGGCAGGAGAATGGTGTGAACCCGGGAGGTAGAGTGTGTAGCGAGCCAAGATCGCACCACTGTGCTCCAGCCTGGGCAACAGAGCGAGACTCCGACTCAAAAAAAAAAAAAAAAAAAAAAAAAAAACCAAAAAACAAACAAAAAAGAAAGATCAAACAGAATCTAACTTGACTGCATCCCAGAATAACCTCGTCTCTAGTAAAAAAATGAGCTGGGTGTGGTAGCACATACCTGTAGTCCCAGCTACTTGGGATGCTGATGCAGGAAGGTTACCTGAATCCAAGAGTTTGAGGTTGCAGTGAGCTGGGAATGTACCACTACACTTGAGCCTGGGCAACAGAGTAAGACCCTGTCTCAAATCACCACCACCACCACCACCACAAAATATGTAGAAAATATAAAGATGATGGGTGAAAGCAGCAGAAAAGCACACTTAAAAAGCTATTGTAAATATGCTCTATATTGACTGGGTGGAATGGCTTGTGCCTGTAACCCCAGTACATTGGGAGACCGAAGTGGGAGGATTGCTTGAGCTCAGGAGTTTGAGACCAGCCTGGGCAACACTGAAAAAAAAAAAAAAAGATCTTAAAGATTTTGATATTCTTTGTGTTAAGTATGGATAAACTATTGTTGGGAATTCAAGAGAAAGTGAACAGCTCCGTTATCTAATAGATCTCAAGTTTTCAAGTCCTGGTCTGTAACAACCAAAAGGCAGTCTCACCTTAAGTATATCAGTAGATTTTATGCACAACACACCACATTTAAATGCTGTAATACAGGGTTCATGGGATAAATAGGAGACTGACTGATGGCAGATTTACTTACTTCAACCATTCCTTGATGGGGTCAAGAGAGGCTACAGGAATGGCATTGATCATGGTCACTTTCTTGCTGTAGTCCTTGTAGACAATCACCATATCAAAGTTCTTCAGGTGAAACTGGACCCGCTCAAAGTGAATCAGCTCTACTTCATCCAGTGTCACCACAAAAGGTGGCTGTCAGAGAGAAACTGAAACATTAGCATATAAATATTTTCCCCAAAGCAATAATATTTCAAGTAACTTTCATGATCTAAATCACTACATAAAAGATAAGTAAGCTGTTTTTTGGGTTTTATTGAAAGACTGAAGCAGTACAACATACTGAAGCCACAGAAAAACGATCTGCAAGATCAAAAATCATCCCTCAAGGAGAATAAACTCAAGGAAACTATGTGAAAACTATTTAAATAGACATTATCTTAAAAAAAGAAAGGGGGAAAAAAAAGAGGTTCTTGCTTTGTTGCCCAGACTGGTCTTGAGTTCCTGGCCTCAAGTGTTCCTCCCACCTTGGCCTCTCAAAGTGCTGGGATTACAGGGGTGAGCCATCATGTCTGCCCTAAAGAGACTTTAAATAAAAGTATCATTTGTTCAATGAGTTTTAAGTCTAAGTAAATATCAAAAATGAAAATCAAAATAATTAGGATAAAGAACACCTATCCTCCTTTATTTTCTCTAACAATGTTTTTACTAAAAAAGGGTAAGAAACACTCACCCATTCCGTAGCATTTACCAGCGCACTACTAGTGGGCTGAAGGAGGCAGGTACTCCTATAGGGAGCTCCGTTAAATCTGGAAGAGAGAAACTTTTGAGACTGAGCTCATCAGAAGAGAGACTGCTGCTGCCACAACAGACAAACTTCTTCCCTCTCCCGATTCCAAATAGCTCCAGCATACTCACTGGAGACTCATCTCCAGAGGAAGCCTCTTAGAGAGTTAGCCACTCACCTAAACCCTTAAACAATTTCAAGAAGAAATGGATGTCTCAAAGATTATTAGTCATAGGAAAAAAGGATATGACATGTTAAATTATTATTAAAGGAAGAACAATTTATTGTACTGAAAGGCAGACCAGTGAAACTTCAGACCAAAAAGATGAGATATGTTACCCCAAGTCCCTAAAAGGCACTTCAAATTCCAGTTCCTCCTTAGTTAGAGCCTCTACTTTCTCAATGAAATTTTTAAAGGCTGTTTTCAGTTTGTGCCTCATTTCTCGTTCCATCTGTAGGAAAAAAAAAAATCAAATATAGCCATCACATTTGTTAACAGTACCTCCCCTCAAAAGTCTGAAGTGCTTTTGTGCTTAAAAAAAAAATTTCAGCATTTTTTTTTTTTTTAAACGGAGTTTCCGTCTGTCACCCAAGCTGGAGTGCACTGGCCAGATCTCAGCTCACTGCAAGCTCCGTCTCCCGGGTTCACGCCATTCTCCTGCCTCAGCCTCACGAGTAACTGGGACTACAGGCGCCTGCCACCTCACCCGGCTAGTTTTTTGTATTTTTTAGTAGAGACGGGGTTTCACCATGTTAGCCAGGATGGTCTCGATCTCCTGACCTTGTGATCCGCCCGCCTCGGCCTCCCAAAGTGCTGAAGTGCTGGGATTACAGGCTTGAGCCACCGCGCCCGGCCAAATTTCAGCTTTTAAGTTCACGAGTACGTGTGCAGGATGGGCAGATTTGTTACACAGGTAAACATGTGCCATGGTGGTTTGCTGCACAGATCATCCCTGAAGTGCTTCTGTAATCCTTCATTCTCAACTATGAAACTAACATGTACATATACCTTATTTAAGGCCACCATGCCATTAACTGTCAAGCTGTGTCTGCAACCTAAGCCTAAACTATTGTAATACACCATCTCAGCAGATACTTGAGTTGTTCTGCACAGATTCAGGGTTGTTTATTTATTTTTTGAGATGGAGTCTCACTCTGTCGCCCAGGCTGGAGTGCAGTGATGCTATCTCGGCTCACTGCAACCTCTGCCTCTTGGGTTCAAGTGATTATCCTACCTCAGCCTCCCGACTAGCTGGGACTACAGGTGCGCACCACCACACCTAGCTAATTTTTATATTTTTAGTAGAGACGGGATTTCACCACGTTGGCCAGGCTGTTCTTGAACTCCTGACCCTCAGATGATTCGCCCATGTTGGCCTCCCAAAGTGCTGGGATTACAGATGTGAGTCACTGCATCGGCCCAGGTTGTTTACAAAATACAATCCCTGAGCTTGGATTTGGCCTCATCCTCCCTATCCTGCAAATACAATACTAAAATCACAAACCTGCTCAGCATAGAGGTCATCTCGGTCATGCATATGCTGATGTTTCCCCAAGTCCGTGGTTATCTCTCCCACTTCTGTGTAGAACTGCACATCCGTATGCCGCTTCTTCCCAAACATGATGGCATTCTGTTGGCATAAAACGGCAAGAAGACAGAAATCAGAAACATAAAGGTACCTGTGATGGAAATGGCAGTGATCCAAACTTGGGCCTCCACAGCATGCATGCAAAAATAATTAAACCATCCCTGGTGTTATCATAAATAATGATGCTTGGGAATGTGAAACAGTGTACATTTGAAAAAGTGCTGTGCTCCTACTTACTATAGGAACTTTGGAAATTATGTTGCTAACAAATCTTATCTAAAGCAAAACCTTTTATTTTAGAAAAGAAATCTGGAGATCTTGTATGTTTTGCTGGCCATTATATAACACACCAAAGGAACAATCATGCTTATGAGCACCTTCTAGATGCCAGGCTTTGTGGCCTTGAGAGGCATTATTTTATTTAATCCTCTTAATGTTCTTATGTGAAAGGTGATTTTTTCATCACTATTTTCTAGGAAAGAAGCTGAGCAAAATGAAGTGTCTTGCCCCAGAGCTCAGTTAGTTGTGTAGAAAGGTGTACCTTGAGGTGAAAATGCAAGACAATAATCATTTCTCCATCGCAGGGCTGGAACAAAGCATGCTTAATATTATTGTACAAAATATCCACCTTGTCTCCTCGAACAGATGTGAAGCGGAAGCCTGGAGAAAAGAATGAAGAAATGTCAAGCAGTATAATTAGGTTAAGCCAAAAGGCACTGCAACTCTTCTGGCTGATTTGCACAGGGTCAGAGGAAGCACCAACAACTGTATAGAGCTTTCCTTTCCTTCTGGTCACACAGCAGTAAAGGAGATTCCTCCCAGCATTTCCTTGTCATACTTTATTAATGCCATGCTCTAACCAACTGAGCTAACCGCCGATGGCTCTTTGTCAAACTTTATTATCTGATCTGTCATTCCTACAAATGTGCCCCTGAAGACAAAGCCTAGGTATAGGAGAGATCATCAATACCATTGACATGGGCCTCCAGTGAGCCTTGCATCCTCTTTTGGGCAATATTTGGGCGAATGTACAGATCTTTCAGTTTGGGATTACTCCGGTTTAGATTGATCACCAGTGAGTCTTGTTTTACAATGCCCTAAGCAAGAAGAAAATTAATGTGATTTGTCACATATCCTTACAAGTCTCCAAAAAATACATGTCCTTCTTTGTGTAAGAATGTTTTGTCTGTGTTCAGGCTCACCTCCTTCTCTTTCTCTTCAGCTTCTCGAGTTTTATAACGTTTCTGTACTTCTTTTATAATTCGGAAAGCATTCTGAAGGTTCAAGGCTGGTACTGTCTGTTCCCCAGGTGCCTTAATATTTGATGCTCGGTATGTACTGTAGAAAAGCAGCAGCATTTACAGTCATTTATTTTTCAGGCCAGGGAAATTGTACTGATTTACTTTATCTTACAGCCAGCTTAATTTCTACTTTTTTTTTTTTGAGACAGGGTCTGGCTCTGTCACCCAAGCTGGAATGCAGTGGCCCGATCTTAGCTCACTGTAACCTTCACCTCTTGGGTTCAAGCCATCCTCCCACCTCAACCTTCCAAGTACCTGGGATTACAGGCACACACCACTATGCCCAGCTTTTTTTTTTTTTTTTTTTTAGCAGATACAGGGTTTTGCCATGTTGACCAGGCTGGTTTCGAACTCCTGGCCTCATGTAATCCGCCTGCCTCTGCCTCTCAAAGTGCTGGGATTACAGGTGTGAGCCACCATGCATGCCCATTCCTTCTTTTTCTTAAATGGAGTATATTACAAACAGCTAGTTCACTGAAGTGGGGGAAATCACATTTTCATTTTTCAAATCTGGCATAACATCCCCAAATCATTCCACTTCACATCATGAAATCACAGAATCCAATGTGGCACCAATTTTCTTGAGGATTCAACTGTAAAATATGTTTATTATTTTTAACACTTATTTGCATAATAATTACTTTTTCTGAGATAAGGTCTTGTTCTGTCGCTCAGGCTGGATGGAGTATAGGCAAGATCAGGGCTTACTGCAGCCTCAACCTCCCAGGCTCAAGGGATCCTCCCACCTCAGCTTCCAGAGTAGCTGGGTGACGGGCGCACACCACCACGCCTGGTTAATTTTTTTTGTTTTTTAGTAGAGACAAGGTCTCACTATATTACCCAGGCTCAAAGTATGTTTAGTAAACATACAGTATCTTCAAGAAGATTCTAAATTGGGATCCATTCTGAAAATAGTACAAAGTCAAGAAGGCAATCTGAAATAAGTCCCAATGAGGAAGGCTTTGACATTTACTAGGTAGGGAAAATGCAGCACAGAGAATGAAATGTTTCTGAGAGTACCACTCCAGACAAGATGAATCTGGGTATGACTATTTTCTTGGGGACTCACATTTCCTTGACAAAAGTCGCTTCAGGGTTAGGAAAGATGTTGCCTTCATTCCTGCCCAGAGCACTGCCTGGGCAATAAAAGTTGATTCGCAAGTAAGTATAATCTCCTTCCACGGACATACTTATATTCTGTTCAAAGGAAAAGCATAAAAAGTAAACAGATTTCTTTCCTAGAGATTAGTAGTTATAGCAATGTTAAAATTAAGTTAGGAGTTAAAAGTTGACTGCTCTTAACCTTAATCTAAATCTAATCAATTTACACACATCTTTTTAATAACGAAGTATCTTTTTCCCCCAAAATCTCTGAATTCTCAAAGTACCTTGTACCATGAATACAACTACAAGCTAAACAATGCTTAAATGAAGTTGAAAAAAAGATAGGCAAATTATGTTTCCAGACTAGTTTAGCTTTCCACTAAGTGAAAACAACTGGAAGAGGAAGGAGAATGAAGGACAAGAGGGATGTCAGTAAAGTGAACAGAGTCTGAAGGAGTGGGAGACATGATGAATGCAGATTATTTATGGCAAATACAACTACTATTTTAAGAAACAGTTTGGATGAAACCTGATGCATTGAATGTTAGTACCTTTATTGTGGCAATGTGAAAAGGTGTTGCAATGCCAAACACGGGCATTATTACAGTCTCATATTTCTTATCGATGTAGATCTTCATTTCCCGAATATGTGGTTCCTTAGGCATCAGAGATGGGTTTTTATAGGACACATTAGATTTGCGAGCTCTGGAGTGGGATAAAAAACAACTGAGAAATTTCTGCAGTCACACAGAACCCTCAGATAATCTCACTGCTCAATGAAAACTCTTACTTCTGAATCTGCTGTTCTCCCTTTTGTTCAGTCAGTCGTCTCTTTGCTTCTTCATTGAGTTGAGCTGCTAGTTCTTTTTGATGTGCTCTTCGCTTCTCTTCTGCAGTCATTTCATTCTGGTGAATGGAAAATCCAATTTATCACAACATGTGAGCCATATGATAGGTGAGATCAACATAATTCAAAACAGTAAACTTACTCTTGTTCTTTCTGTAAGTAATGCTGCCCGAGAACCTCTTCCCAAAAGGTCCTCTGCCTCATCTTTCTCCTCCTCCTCTTCTTCCTCATCTTCATTCTATGGAGAAAGTCATAATCAAAAAATGAAATTTTAATGATTTTAGCCAATATTATTTAACTTCTTTATATCCTAAACTTCCTATACTACTTATCTATCTTCTTCCTACCTTTAGGAAAATCCCCACATTCTTCACTTTCTTCTTCACAGAAGTGAGAATAGTAGCTGGGCCATCCTAGAAATAAAAGGAGAATGAAGACACATAATTTAAAAGAGGCAATTTCATTTTCTTTTTTTTTTTTTTTTTTTTTTTTTTTT
>NW_016815584.1:705606-743524 GCF_001698545.2 Rhinopithecus bieti | reverse complement strand
GTGTTCTCCTAATATGAGGATTTTTTTTTTTTTTTTTTTTTTTTTGAGATGGAGTTTCGCTCTTGTTGCCCAGGCTGGAGTGCAGTGGCCGGATCTCAGCTCACTGCAAGCTCCGCCTCCCGGGTTCATGCCATTCTCCTGTCTCAGCCTCCCGAGTATCTGGGACTACAGGCGCCTGCCACCTCGCCCGGCTAGTTTTTTGTATTTTTAGTAGAGACGGGGTTTCACCGTGTTAGCCAGGATGGTCTCGATCTCCTGACCTCGTGATCCACCCCCGTCTCAGCCTCCCAAAGTGCTGGGATTACAGGCTTGAGCCACCGCGCCCGGCAAGCAATTTCATTTTCTAATGTAGTAAATGGCTGGGCAATGCTTTGAATCTTTTGGACACTAAAATGTTTGACAATGGAATAAATACAGTTTTTATCCTTCTAACCTCTAACCTCTTGTCAGGAGCTACAATTTGTTTTTTCTTTTTTTTTTTTTGAGCTGAGTTTCACTCTTGTCAACCAGGCTGGAGTGCAGTGGCGTGATCTCACCTCACTGCAACCTGCACCTCCCGGGTTCAAGCAATTCTCCTGCCTCAGCCTCCTGAGTAGCTGGAATTACAGACGTGTACCACCATGCCTGGCTAATTTTTGTATTTTTAGTAAAGCTGGGGATTCACCATGTTGGTCAGGCTGGTCTCAAACTCCTGACCTCAGGTGATCCACCTGCCTCGGCCTCTGGAAGTGCTGGGATTACATGTGTGAGCCACTGCACCTGGCCAGAAGCTATCATTTGGGAGGCAACATTGGGTAATTGTTAATATAGGTTTGATTTGAAGGCTGGCTCAGTTGCTTTCTAGCTCAGTGACATTTGGCAAGTTACTTAAACTTGTCTGTGCCTTCAATTTATTTAGTAAATGGAGGTAATAAGAGTATCTACTTCACAAGGTACTATTTCAATGAATTAATGTAAACTGCTTAGCTTACCAATAAAAACACTGAACTACCTGTGCTCATTATTATTAAAAATCAGTTCCTGCTGAGGGAAAGAAGTCAGTCACAAAAGACCACACAGGGTATGACTGAATTCATATCAACTGCCCAGATATTTAGCAAATCCTTAGAGAGAACGTAGTTTAGTCACTGCCTAGGCCTGAAGAACCAGTAGGGGAAGGGAAGGAGGATAGGGAGTGACTGCTAATAGGTTCAGGGTTTTTCCTAAGGTGATGAAAATATTTTCAAATTAGATTGTAGTGATGGGGCCGGGCGCGGTGGCTCAACCCTGTAATCCCAGCACTTTGGGAGGCCGAGGAGGGCGGATCACAAGGTCAGGAGGTCGAGACCATCCTGGCTAACACAGTGAAACCCCGTCTCCACTTAAAAAATACAAAAAATTAGCCGGGCGAGATGGCGGCGCCTGTAGTCCCAGCTACTCGGGAGGCTGAGGCAGGAGAATGGCTTGGACCCGGGAGGCGGAGCTTGCAGTGAGCTGAGATCCGGCCACTGCACTCCAGCCCGGGCGACAGAGCGAGACTCCGTCTCAAAAAAAAAAAAAAAAAAAAAAAAAAAATTGTAGTGATGGTTACACAAATGTGAATATACAAAAAATCACTAAATTGTACATATTAAGTCAGTGAATTGTACAGTATGTGAATTGTAGCTCAATAAAGCTGTTTTTAAAAAGAAAAAAATAATCAGTTTCATTATTAGTATTAGTTCTTGATATTATCATTATCAAGGTTCAAGCCACAATATGACAATATGATTTAATGGTTTAAATCATTCCCTGTACCTGGGCTACAGTCTCTATTCCTAGCTGCATTAGGTTAGGCTGTCACATGGATTATTCCCCTTAGCTAGCATTTAACAAAGCAAGAAAAAAACCACAGAGTCCACAAACGTGCCTCAAAAGTTAACTCATGAAGACTCCAAAGTTTAGAGACAATACACACCTCATCCACAAGCACTGTGTCACCAATAAACAGGGCATAGGTTTTCTCTTCTGGCTTTTTCCCCTCCTTGTTAGTCAGGTCTGAGAATCCTAAATTGATGCTGAAAACCATTCCTAAAACAGCAAAACAAGGATCGGTCTGTGGCTGTGACAATGTGGAGAGGTGTAAGACATATGCCTAAAAGAAGATAAAGCTAAAGGAAATAACTCACAAAAGTATTTTCCTATTGTATGTGAAACTTACCTTTCTTCAGTTTGTATTGATTTTTACTATTGATTACTAGGGAGCCTTCACGGAATTCAATTCCCATCCCAAATCTGAAAAGAAACAGATAAAAATCAGCAAAAGGCTAAAGATCTCTAACATGGATCAAGTATAATATGTTCATTTCAACTTTCACAGTAAGACAGGCAAACATGTTTGAAATGATTTACCCCTGCTGACCGCTCAGCTAGAAAAAAGGATTCAAAGACAGTCTTTGGCCTCTAAATATGCTGTATAATCCCATAGTGAAAAATAATTTCCTAATTGATTATATCAAGCCTTTTAAATTTTAGCTTATTTGCCCACATTTAAACTTTAACCTTCTACCATAAAATCAAGTCAGTAGTATTCCTGTAAACAACATAGAAACTATTAAGGACTATATTACTAAGACAGTAATAACCAGATTAAAAGGGGCAATTTAACCAGATTCATAAGACTTGGTATATAGGTATATATTTCCTCTTCTCCATGAGAGAAGTCTAGAAACTATATACCACAGACTAGTTTTCATCTACAGAGAGTGCCTACATAAAGCTTTGTTTCCAAATATGTCCTTTGTTCCGTAACACGTTATTAGATATTTCTAGGTGTTCAGTGATAAAATATATTTGAGAAATATACTGGATTTCAAGGGGTGTCCTGCCCCTCCACACCTGTGGGCGTTTCTCATTAGATGGAACGAGAGACTTGAGAAAAGAAATGAGACACAAAGTATAGAGAAAGAAAAAGTGGGCCCAGGGGACCAGCGCTCAGCATACAGAGGACCCACGCCGGCACCGGTCTCTGAGTTCCCTTAGTATTTATTAATAATTATCTTTACTATCTTAAAGAAAAGGAAGTGGCAGGATAATAGAATCATTATAGGGAGAAAGTCAGCAGTAAGGTCAGGAGATCGAGACCATCCTGGCTAACACGGTGAAACCCCATCTCTACTAAAAATACAAAAAAAACTAGCCGGGCGAGGTGGGGGGCGCCTGTAGTCCCAGCTACTTGGGAGGCTGAGGCAGGAGAATGGCTAAACCCGAGAGGCGGAGCTTGCAGTGAGCTGAGATCTGGCCACTGCACTCCAGCCCCGGCGACAGAGCGAGACTCCGCCTCAAAAAAAAAAAAAAAAAAAAAAGACATATGAATAAAGTTCTCTGTGACATGAATAAGTTTAAGGAAAAGTGCTGTGCCTTGATATGCATATGTAAACATCTCCATAAACCTTTTTAGTGCATAAAGAGCAGCACTGCACTAGCAAGTCCCGCCTTTAGCCCTAAGGCGGTTTTCTCCTTTCTCAGTAAACAGAACATACAATCGGGTTTTATATCGAGATGTTCCATTGCTCAGTGACGGGCAGGAGACAGATGGTTTTCTCTATCTCAACTGCCAAGAGGCCTTCTTTCCTCTTGTACTAGTCCTCAGCACAGACCCTTCACGGGTGTAAGGCTGGGGGATGATCAGGNGGAGAAAGTCAGCAGTAAGACATATGAATAAAGTTCTCTGTGACATGAATAAGTTTAAGGAAAAGTGCTGTGCCTTGATATGCATATGTAAACATCTCCATAAACCTTTTTAGTGCATAAAGAGCAGCACTGCACTAGCAAGTCCCGCCTTTAGCCCTAAGGCGGTTTTCTCCTTTCTCAGTAAACAGAACATACAATCGGGTTTTATATCGAGATGTTCCATTGCTCAGTGACGGGCAGGAGACAGATGGTTTTCTCTATCTCAACTGCCAAGAGGCCTTCTTTCCTCTTGTACTAGTCCTCAGCACAGACCCTTCACGGGTGTAAGGCTGGGGGATGATCAGGTCTTTCCCTTCCCACGAGGCCATATTTCAGACTATCATATGGGGAGAAACCTTGGACAATACCTAGCTTTCCTAGGCAGAGGTCCCTTCGACCTTTGGCAGCGTGCGTGTCCCTGGATACTTGAGATTAAGAGAATGGTGATGACTTTTAACCAGCAAGCTGCCTTCAGGCACTTGTTTAACAAAGCACACCTTGCACAGCCCAAAATCCTTTAAACCTTGAGTCACCACAGCACATGTCTCTTGCAAGGACAAGGTTGGGGTAGGGTCACAGATTAACAGCATCTCAAATACAGAACAAAATGGAGTCTCTTATGTCTACTTCTTTCTATATAGACACAGTAACAGGCTGATCTCTCTTTTCCCCACAGGATTGAATAAACAAACTCCCCACCGATCCAAAAACAATAATAATAATAAAAAAAAAACAGCCAGGCACAATGGCTCACATCTGTAATCCCAGCACTTTGGGAGATCAAGGTGGGAGGACTGCTTGAGCCCAGGAGTTTAAGACCAGCCTGGGCAACATAGCAAGACCTTGTTTCTACAAAAAATAAAAAAACAAGTTGGGTGTGGTGGCACGTGCGTTGGTCCCAGTTATTGAGGGTGCAGAGATGGGAGGATTGCTGGAGCCCAGAAGATCTAGATGCAGTGAGGCATGACTGCGTCACAGCACTCCAGTCTGGACAAAGTGAGACCCTGTCTCTAAATAAAATATTAGGGTATCTCAGAGTACGTAAGTTGCAAATGTGCATGGAGAGACGAAATACAGTATGTATTAATATTTCCTAACATCTGTAATTAGATCCTGGAACACCTGTGGGCTGGAACACCACAATGGTCTAGAAAAATCTCTCTTATACACTTGGGAGAACTTAAATCTGTCTCACTTTCTCCGATAACATCATGTGCCTGGCACATAGTATAGTCTGCTAGTCCATAAATGTTGGCTGAATCAATCAATTAGCCTAAAGAAATCAGACTGACCATTGACAGTGTAATTGAAAACTGACTCAAGAATGACAATACACATCATGGCATACCCTAGGTTTTTGGTAATTTTGTTCAGCAGCTCTGGCTTCTGCTTTTTAACCACTTCCATGACAGCGTTATATACGTCACATATCTTCACACCTAATAATAAGACAGAAAGGAGATATTAAAGTATCTTTTAGAAAAAACACTAACATTTTGAAATCAAAATTTACGTCCCCTAAAGCAGTGTTTCTCAAAGTGTGAAGTAAACAGTCCACTCACTATTTTTTTTTTTTTTATTTGAGACAGGGTCTCACTCTGTCACCCAGGCTGGAGTGCAGTGGCATGATTACGGCTCACTGAAGCCCTGACCTCCCAGACTCAATGATCCTCCCACCTCAGCATCCCAAGTAACTGGGACTACAGGCACATGCCACTATGCCCAGCTAATTACTTTTTGTAGAGACATGGTCTGCCATGTTGCCCAGGCTGGTCTCAAACTGGGCTCAAGCAATCCTCCCACCTTGGCCTCCCAAAGTGCAGGAATTATAGGTGTGAATCACTCTACTTGGCCCCCTTCTTTTTTTTTTGAGACAGAGTCTTGCTCTGTTGCCCAGGCTAGAGTGGAGTGCAGTGGCGCGATCTTGCTTCACTGCAAGCTCCGCCTCCCGGGTTCACGCCGTTCTCCTGCCTCAGCCTCCCCAGTAGCTGGGACTACAGGGGCCCACCACCACGCCTGGCTATTTTTTTGTATTTTTAGTAGAGATGGGGTTTCATCGTGTTAGCCAGGATGGTTCTGACCTCGTGATCCACCTGCCTTGGCTTCCCAAAGTGCTGGGATTATAGGCTTGAGCCACCGCACCCAGTCCCAGCTCCATTCTTAATCATACTATTTGAGAATCGCTGATCTAGGAGGACACTGGAACACCAGTTGGTCTTAATACTTTAAGAGTTGATAAACGGTATCAGATTAAAGTTATTATACATTTTCAAAAACAGATCCTTGTGGTGAGCCTGTTCTATTTATCACTAAATGGGTGAATTACTGTTATGAGGGCTGTGGCCTTAATTTTTCAGGATCTAGACTATGAATGGGTATGTCAAGCTAAAAAGTAGTCTAGATATGGTGGCCTCAGAGGGATCTTTATCTTCACTAAACTATCTATGGCTATGATTTCCAACAGGACTTCTTAAGACCGACTTAGAGATAATGTGGAAGAATGGTGTCTGGAAGCTCAGTACCCTTCGTATTGTTTTGATGTAGGATTAACATTATATATCCTGTTGGTAGAGATACTAGTTCTCAGAACTTTCTATAACTAAGGAATAGTAATAAGGCCAAGGTATTTTGTGAAGATCTGGACATAGAGGGCCTAACAAGTCAGAGAGGTTTCTATAAACATCAATGTAAACCACAATGATCACTCATGCCTCAAAGAAATGCAGATTCAAGACCTACATGCTAGGATGATTCAACATTTGTAAATCTTATTCTGTTTTTAATATGACAGCCTCAGAGACATAAACATAACACTAATGACATTTCTTTTTTGAGACAAGGTCTCAACTCTATTGCCCAGGCTGAAGTGCAGTGGCGCAAACATGGCTTACTGCCGAGGTATAGTCACAACTCACTGCAGCCTTGACCACTCAGGCTCAAGTGATCCTATCCAACCTCAGTCTCCTGAGTAGCTGGGACCACAGGTGTGCACCACTATGCCCAACTAATTTTTTCATTTTTAATTTCTTACAGAAATGGGGGCCTCATTGTGTTGCCCAGGATGGTCTCGGACTCCTGGATTCAAGCAATCCTCCTGCCTCAGCCTCCCAATGTTGCAATTACAGGTGTGAGCCACAGCTCCTGGCCAATGACATTTTTCTTATGTAACTTCCAAACCTTCTTTTCTAAGGCATCTCACCATGTCTTAATTCCTTCAGCAGCTCCTCTTGAAGCTGGAGTAAAAAGTTGTAATTTTCTTGAACTTCCTGAGAAGGATCAACCATCAAAGTGCGAACAAGGTTGGAGCAGTAAGACTTGAAGCGAATACCCATGGCACAAGTGATAGCCCCAAAATGCATATGATTCTTGTCACTAGAGACCAACAAAGAAAGAAAACATTTCATTACCAAAACTAGCGAAATCTTTGGTATCAATGGGACACAGTATCAATAATCATTACTTTTCCCTGCCATATCCTAAAGCTGTGGCTGAATAAGGACCTAAACTTTTTTTGTGTTTTGTTTTAAATAAACAAACCAGTTTAATAAAGGCTCTGGAGTAAAAGTCAGTGACCAAAACTTTTAGGATAAAAATTCAGTGAGAAAGTGAGTACTGGATTATAAAAATGCAAAAGATATACTGAATTGTATCCATTATAGTCTAATTGTGGGGATGTAAGGAGTCACTTATCCACTAGTCCTCTATGAATTGTGAGTTGTAGTCAGTCTTAAATATAGATAACAGAGACTGGAAAGGGTAAGTGCGTGGGGGGGCAGGCGAGGATGAAAAGAAGTGGATTACAAGGTACAAACATAAAGTAAGATAGAAGGAATAAATTCAACGTTTGACAGCAGAGTAGGGTGACTATACTTAACAAAAATGTATTGCACCTGCGTGATGGACACCCAAGATAATGACTTGGTGACACTATACATTATGTACTTGTAGCCAAATTTCAATGTACCCCACAAATTTATAGATTTTAAAAAAAGAAAAAATAGGCTAAAGTCAAAGTGCTACATTATGAAGTCTTCATATACTTACCTCACCACACTGAACTTGAGATTATAGTTGCCACCACTCTGAATGATAGGAGGGTAACACATTTCCACAGTAGAAGGGTCTGCCCCAGCAAGGTATTTTTTCTCTTCAATGGCCTTTTCCACAGACTCAGCCAGTTTGCTGTGTCGAACTTTCTGTAAGAGCATCCAGAAATAAAGTAACACTTACTAGAGGTTAGCAAAGCGGAGTATGTGGACACTATGAAGACAAAATATATCCTTGTATAAGGATGATATAAAAAAGGTCTTATGAAATGGTTTATGCACCAGGCAATATATTGGTATGCGGGCAAAACACATTTTGGAGAACAATATGTAGGACCTACAGCTATTCCTAGGATTCTCAAGTAAAATAATGGGTTACCTCAAGAAAACATAATGCAGGCTTACCATTATTTTGAAAGAGAGATGACATAATTACCACCAACTTAAGTGTCAGTCTTAATTTCAAAGGAAGTGAAAGAACATACCAACAGATTTGCATGATAGACTTATTACTGCTTCACTAAAACACTAGAAAGACCCTTTCATCTCCATTTACCTCATCTGCATCAACTATTTCCATGACTCTTTCCTTGAAGAATTTGTTGAAGACTTCAGAAGTGATGCTGGCTGCTTTCTTCATTAGGTTGAGCTCCCCATCCTCCTTTACAGCGATGGTATATGCCACAACTGCACTGATATCTATCTGCAGTCAAAGTGACAAGAGTTTCTAATATGCAAATATAGAATTACAAAATAAATGCATCTCTCCAATTTGAATATTATCAGTGATATTTCTGTTACTTAGCAAACTATTTATCACTGGTTTGCAGAATATTCAAATATTCTCTTCTTGAACTGAATTAAACATTTGAAATAGCTCTTTGCCAGGTCACTGTGTGTATTACAAGAGGTGTTAAACTAATGTACTACTTAAAATGTAAACTGCCCTCTCTAGATGTTTTTGTAAAGGTAGATGGAAGAAAGGCAGGGAAAAGAAATTTTGTTTCCAACTCTAAAGTGGCTGGACTATCTCCTGAAAGTCCCATCTACTGGCTGAAAAGTAAAATTGGCACACTGCTCAAAGGGGATAAAATGTGAACAAACATAGAAGTTTCCCAAACAAACGTCCTGCACTATCTGTTATGGAAGCCCATCACATTTCTGTCTTCTCAACTCTTGATTTGCTACTTTCCAGTAGTATCTTACTTTGTCAAAGCCTTCCTTGTTGAGGCAGTCATTCCAGCTCTTCATGAACTCTCCAGGGAATTTGTCTTTGCTGAACACTCCAATCTTCTTTCCATTCTTGCTTTCCTTAATGGCTTCAATCATTTTGTCAAAGCTACTCTTATTACTTTCATTCTGTCAGTGTCACAGGGAAGAAAAGGGGTCTGTTAATTAGACACGTATGTTTTACCAGTAACAGGTAGAGGAATATTCTAAACTACGGAAAAAATAAATTCTCCTCCCATCCCCACCTACTTCTTATTTTTAAAGAGACAAGGTCTTGCTCTACTACCCAGGGCAGAGCACAGTGGTGTGATCACAGCTCACTGCAACCTCAAACTCCCAGGTTCAAGCAGTCCTCCTGCCTCAGCCTCCCAAGTAGCTGGGACTACAGGTTCATGCCACCATGCCTGGATAAATTTTTTTTTTTGAGACAGACTCTCGCCCTGTTGCCAGGCTGGAATGCAATGGCGCAGTCTACACTCACTGCAACCTCAGCCTCCTGGATTCAAGTGACTCTCATGCCTCAGCCTCCCAAGTAGCTGGGATTACAGGTGTGTGACAACATGCCCGGCTAACTTTTTTTTTTTTTGAGACGGAGTCTTGCTCTGCCACCCAGGCTGGAGTGCAGTGGCCGGATCTCAGCTCACTGCAAGCTCCGCCTCCCGGGTTTACACCATTCTCCTGCCTCAGCCTCCCGAGTAGCTGGGACTACAGGCGCCCGCCTCGTCGCCCGGCTAGTTTTTTTTTTGTATTTTAAGTAGAGACAGGGTTTCACCGTATTAGCCAGGATGGTCTCGATCTCCTGACCTCGTGATCTGCCCGTCTCGGCCTCCCAAAGTGCTGGGATTACAGGCTTGAGCCACCGCGCCCGGCCTAACTTTTTATATTTTTAGTAGAGATGGGGCTTTGTTATCTTGCCCAGGCTGTCTTGAACTCCTGACCTCAAGTGATCCACTGCACCCAGCCTTCCTGAATAATTTTTGTGTTTTTTGCAGAGATGGGGTTTTGTCATGTTGCCCAGGCTCATCTGGAACTCCTGCGCTCAAGTGATCTGCTCGCTATGGCCTCTCAAAGTATTGGGATTACAGCCATGAGCCACCATGCCTGGCCCACCTGTAAGATGCCTTCCCATCTTTTTTTTTTTTTTTTTTTTGGGAGACGGAGTCTCGCTCTGTTGCCCAGGCTGGAGTGCAGTGGCACGAACTGTGCTCGCTGCAAGCTCCGCCTCCTGGGTTCATGCCATTCTCCCACCTCAGCCTCCAGAGCAGCTGGGACTACAGGCGCCCGCCACCACGCCCGGCTACTTTTTTTGTATTTTTAGTAGAGACGGGGTTTCACTGCATTAGTCAAGATGGTCTCGATCTCCTGACCTCGTAATCCGCCCACCTCGGCCTCCCAAAGTGCTGGGATTACAGGCTTGAGCCACCACACCTGGCTGATGCCTTCCCATCTTTAAGGAAGATTGTAATACACCAAAAGTGAGCAAAACATTACTTTAAATATTTTTATATACTCAGGTGAAAGTGCTGCCATAAGTTGACCAGACTATTCCTTTTTTTAAGAGAAGGGGTCTCACATTGCCCAGGCTGGTCTCAAACACCTGGGCTCACTCAAGCAATCCTCCCATCTCAGACTCCTGAGTAGCTGGGACTACAGGTGTGCGCCACCATGCCTGATACAACTATTCTTTTTCTTCAGGAAGTTAAGAAACTCAAACACATAAGTGAACAATATTCTGAGAAAACATCCTATGTTAGGTGGGCAGTATGACAAAAAAAATCACGTTTGATAAAAACTGGAAATGATTTATATCTAAGTTTCCTTAAGGATATTTAAGGTTTTTTGCTCTAATTAAGGCAGATAGAGGAAAACAAACTAAGTGTCCTCAAGAATGGAGACATAAAGTCAGTGTTCACCAGAATTTCACAGCCCATTTGTTTTGCTGCAGTACTGATAGGATTACTGAATTCTTTTCTTCCTAACAATGAAGACGTGACAGAACTTTGTAATTACAACAACAGCCACCTATAATTTCCCCTGCGCATTCTTTCAAACTCCTATAAGGCATTTCCGTTCATCCCTTTTGAAGATTTTTCCACATTTATAACACATTATTAATCCTGACCTTTTCTCGTATTAGCAGTGTGATGGCAGGGGCTCCATTAGCATTCTCATTGCCCTTAGTGTTGGCAATCTGTTTCAAGAACTCCACTTTTTTCTTGCTGGCCATAAAGATGATTTTGTCATCACAAAAGACCATGATAGTATCAGTTAGTTCGTAACCAAAGAGCCATGTCTATGGAAAAAGACAACAGTGACAACAGCATTTACAGATAGAAAAATTAATGCACTCTTACAGATATATAGAAATACTTATCTACAAAAATAACATGTCTGAGATTAACTCCAAGGTAATCAGGCTGGGGAGTCTGCAGTGGACACAAATTAAGCAAGACTGGCCAAGAGCTGACAATTTATCAGAACAGGACAGTGGGGTTCAATGTATTATTTTTCCTCTACGTTTATATGCTTGAACTATCTATAATTAAAACCATCAAATCAGTTGAACAATTTGTGTTTACAGGAACTATATCAATATTTAGCAAAATAGAAATGGTTAAAACAAGGGACACAGTGATACAGAACCGTTTGTTACTACCTCCTCAATTACCAGTTGCCTACCAATTATTCATTTCTCCTTCTCAAAGAACTGACTTTTTTTTTTTTTGTTTGTTTTTGTTTTTCTGAGACGGAGTCTCGCTCTGTCGCCTGGGCTGGAGTGCAGTGGCCGGATCTCAGCTCACTGCAAGCTCCGCCTCACGGGTTCACGCCATTCTCCTGCCTCAGCCTCCCGAGTAGCTGGGACTACAGGCGTCCACCACCTCGCCCGGCTAGTTTTTTTGTATTTTTTTTAGTAGAGACGGGGTTTCACCGTGTTAGCCAAGATGGTCTCGATCTCCTGACCTCGTGATCCGCCCGTCTCGGCCTCCCAAAGTGCTGGGATTACAGGCTTGAGCCACCGCACCCGGCCAGAACTGACATTTTTAACTGGGGATACTGTCCAGCATGAAAACTCTTATTTCCCATCCTTCCTTTCAGGTAAGTATGGTCATTAAGATCAAATTTTGGCCAATAAATGGAAGTACTGTGTGCAGCTTCAGCAAAGTCTTCTTAAAAGAAAAGGTGGCCTCCCATTTTCTTCCCTGTCTCTATCTTTTTGCTTGGAATGTAGATGAAACACCTGGAGTTCTAGAAGCCATTCTGTACCATGTGCAAGAGGGCTATCTTCTTTGGGTGACAGAACAGAGAACTGGAAAAAGCCTGGGTCCCTGAAGACTATACATAAGGAAAAGAATATTTTGTTTAACTCGCTGTTACTTAGGTTTTTGTGTTACAGCAGCTAAATCCATATTAATTGATACTAATACTTCTTTTTCCTTATGTCCTAAACCACTGCTAAATCCAATTGAACTTTATGTGATGGTGAAAATACTATTTATTTGCTCTGTCCAATATGGTAGCCACTACTGAATACCAGAAACAGCTGATGAAGACTTGAGAAATTGAAATTTTTTAAAATAAGAGACAGGGTCTCACTGAGTTGCCCAGGCTGGAGTGCAATGGTACAATCTTGGCTTACTGCAACCTCTATCTCCTGGGCTCTTGCCATCCCCCGATCTCAGACTCCTGAGTAGCTGGGACTATAGATGCACACCCCCATACCTGGTTAATTTTTTTGTATTTCTTGTAAAGACAAGGTTTTGCCTTGTTGCCCAGGCTGGTCTTGAACTCCTGGGCTCAAGTAATCCACCTACCTCGGCCTCCCAAAGTGCTGGAATCACAGGCATGATCCACCACACCCAGCCAGGAATTTAATTTTTAATGTGGCTACCATACTGAACAGTGAAGTACATAATCCAACAACTCTAAGGGCTAAAAATTGCTGTAAATCTCTCACCTGTAAGGCAGTTGATTTGGCATAAACAATTTCTTCATCAACACCCACTGATACAACAATGGCATCAACGTTGGCATACTCATCTTCTCCTTTCTGAAAAGAGTGGGTAATTGTCACTTAATTTTCACACTAGCAAAACAGGAATACAGACTTCAATATTTACCTAGGATATGCATAATCTTTTCCTGATAGAAATGTCAAGTTTAAGGTACATGCCTGCTTGGCAGTCTTACAGCTATTCTATTTTTTGTTTTTACAGTACTTGTTAATTGTTGATAAATAACAAGAGAAATTATTCCTTAGTCCCCAGATCTATGCTTCATAGTTCAGGAATACAGATCAGTGACAAATGTCCTATGTAATTTAAAGACATATTTTATTTTTTAAAATTTTATTATTTATTTTTGAGACGGAGTTTCGCTCTTGTTGCCCAGGCTGGAGTGCAATGGTGCAATCTCGGCTCACCGCAACCTCCGCCTCCTGGGTTCAAGCAATTCTCCTGCCTCAGCCTCCCCAGTAGCTGGGATTACAGGCGCCCGCCACCATGCCAGGCTAATTTTTTGTATTTTTAGTAGAGACAGGATTTTATTACGTTGGCCAGGCTGGTCCTGAACTCCCGACTTCAGGTGATCCACACGCTTTGGCCTCCCAAAGTGCTGGAATTACAGGCATAAGCCACCGTGCCTGGCCCAAAGTAATTTTTTATATTCTAAAATCATCTTGCACTCTCAAAGATAGGCCACCTTCATCTCAGAATCTTTCAAGGAGTTATAATTTATGCAGAAATTTATATATGCCTTCTTTTTTGGTTCAGTCACAGCAGTCTTAATAAAGAGATGTAACCCCATGGTAAAATGAACACTTTAACAACATGAAATCACAGATGCCTGGCCAGAAGGCCACATATCTGAGGTTTCATGACAGCACTGGAAGCCATGGTAGTTTTCATCCTTACAGTTTTTGTCAGTCTCAACACCAATGTCCTTCCTGGCTGATGGAGAAATGGCAGTTCTTTATTTTTTTAAAAAGCTTTAAGATAGAATTCACATAGAATTCGAAAGTATACAATGTAATGATTTTTAGCAGAATTATGCAACCATCACAATTTTGGAACATTTTAATCTCTCCAAAAACAAATGCTGTGTCCTTCAGCACAATCATTCCCCAACTCCCCCTACCTCCATCTCAGCCCTAGACAACCACTAATCTGTCTCTATGGATTTGTCTACTCTGGACAATTCATATACATGGAATCAAATAAAATGTGGCCTTTGTGTCTGGCTTCTTTCTCTTGTTTTCAAGGTTCATCTGTGTTGTGGCCCGCATCAATACTTCATTCCTTCTACTGCTGAATATTTTATTCTGTAGATATACCACATTTTATCTATCCATTCATCAGCTGCAGGACACTTCCTCAGCCTCCCAAGTAGCTGGGACTACAGGTATGCACCACCATGACCAGCTTTTTTAGTAGAGATATTTTTATTTTTTAGTAGAGATAGGGGTTTCGTCATGTTGGCCAGGCTGGTCTCGAACTCCTGACCTCAAGTGATCTGCCCCAACTTGGCCTCCTGAAGTGCTGGGATTACAGGCACGAGCCACCATGCCCGGCCCTCGCTGTAGTTTTGATTTGCATTTCTCTAATGGCTAATGATGTTGAGCATCATTTCATATGTTCACTGACAATTTGTATACATCTTGGAGAAACGCCTGTTCAGATCCTCTGCCATTTTGTAGCTGAGTTACTGCTTTATTATTGAGCTGTAAGAGTTTTTATATTCTAGATACAAGTCCTTTATCAGGATCTGCAGACATTTTCTCCTATTCTGTGCATTTTATTTTCACTTTCTTGATGGTATCCTTTGAAGCACCAAAGTTTCTAATTTTGAAGTAGTACAATTTATCTATTTTCTTTTTTATTTCGGAGTCAGAGTCTCACTCCATTCCCCAGGCTGGAGTGCACTTGCACGATCTCGGCTCACTGCAACCTCCGCCTCCTGGGTTCAAGCAATTCTCATGCTTCAGCATCCCAAGTAGTTGGGACTCCAGGCATCTGCCACCATACCCGGCTAATTTTTGTATTTTTAGTAGAGATGAGGTTTTGCCATGTTGGCCAGGCTGGTCTTGAACTCCTAACTTAGAGTGATCTGCCTGCCTTGGCCTCCCATAATGCTAGGATCACAGGTGTGAGCCACTGTGCCTGGCCTATCTATTTTCTTGTGCTTTTGGTGTCATATCTAAGAAAGTTCTGCCTAATTCAAGGTCACTCAGATTTACTTCATACTTCTTCTACAAGGGTTTCATAGCTTTAGCTGTCACAGTTAGGTCTATGATTTGTTTTCAATTAATTTTTTTGTATGGTCTGTGGACTAACCCAACTTCCTTCTTTTACATTGAATATCTAGTTGTTACACCATCTGTTGAAAAGACTATTCATTTCTCACTGAATTGTCTTGACATCCCTGTCAAAAATAAAATGACCATAAATGTGAGGATTTATTTCTGAATTTTCGGGTTTATTCCACTCTTCTATATGCCTATCCTTATGTCAGTACCATGATGTTTTGATTACTATAGCTTTGTAGTAAGTTTTGACATCAAGACATGTGAGTTCTCCAACCATCTGATACTCTTCAATAGCTCTATAAAGCCAAAAGACTGGTCATTCTGGGTTATAATTCTGACTTCCCCTATAAAGTCAAGATAAATGCATACATAAGACTCTTCCACATTTTTGGGCTTCTGCTTGTCAATAAGGATATATGACAACAACTGAGTGTTCTGTTGTATTTTTCTACCACGACAAAACATATTATGCAAAGAAGTCACTACCCAGAAATTATATGCCTATCCCCATTGACTTCAGTAAGAAATGTTTTCCTTCAGCTTGGTAAGAAGTTTTATCATTAGTTTTCACTGATAGTGAAATACTAATTGTAGTTAAAACTGCTACTCCCTTTGTATGAATCAAGGTAGTAGCACCAAACTACTTCTCTATTACCACACACTCAGGAAAAAAGGCCAGTTTCACTTAAGAATGTCCTTGATGAAGTAAAAATGATTACCATTATAAAATCCCAACCCTTGCATCTGTCTTTTAATATTCAACGTAAAGAAATAAGAAATATAAATAAAGCACTTCTGTGTGCAGTGAATTTATGATGGTTGGCTCAAGGAAAAGCACTTGGATACGTATTTCAGTAGCAAACTAAAACAGCCATTTGAAGACTTGGATTAGCCGGGCATGGTAGTAGATACCTGTAATCCCAGCTACTCGGGAGACTGAGGAAGGAGAATTTCTTGAACTTGGGAGGCGGAGGTTGCAGGAAGCTGAGACTGCGTTACTGCACTCCAGCCTGGGTGACAGAGTGAGACTCTGTCTCAAAAAAAGAAAAAAAAAAGATAAATCAACAGATTTAACCCAAGAGGTCTAAACCTTACCGAACAGGAATTTCAGAAACAAAAGACATCACTAAGGAAATGCAGGGACTAAAATAATCAAATAATGCACCCTAGGACTGAAGAATGTGAGCTTGAGACTAAAAGGATTTCCCCAAAAGAGACATATCAAAGCACACTGCTGTGCAATTTCAAAACAGAAGGGATGATTCTAAATTTCAGAGAGAAAGGCTATGTATGTATACTGGAAATAGAATCATATCGGCCTTCTCAAAAGTAACACTGAAAGCTCTGAAGCCAAATGGCTTTAAAATTCTGAGCAGAAAATGATTTTCAACACAGAATTTTATACCTACTACATTAACAAAGCCAATAGAGTTCACTTTGGTTAATTATATTATTAACCAAAAATAAG
Source organism: Rhinopithecus bieti (assembly GCF_001698545.2). Lineage (NCBI taxonomy): Eukaryota > Metazoa > Chordata > Mammalia > Primates > Cercopithecidae > Rhinopithecus > Rhinopithecus bieti. The sequence continues at coordinate 726,789 of NW_016815584.1, read as the reverse complement.
GACAGACTAACACTTTAAAGACATGCAAGGACTAAAGACATTTATATTCTATGCATCCTTTTTTTTTTTTTTGCATGGGGTTACACTGGAGCTAGTGGTGAGCTTTTTATTTATTCTTCTTTTGAGACACAGTCTCACTCTGTTGCCCAGGCTGGAGGGCAATGGCACGATCTCAGCTCACTGCGGCCTCTGTCTCCTGGGTTCAAGAGATTCTTGTGCCTCAGCCTCCTAAGTAGCTAGGATTACAGGAATGTGCCACCATGCCCGGTTAATTTCTGTATTTTTAGTAGAGATGGGGTTTTGCCATGTCGGCCAGGCTGGTCTTGAGCTCCTGGCCTCAAGTGATCTGCCCACCTCGGCCTCCCAAAATGCTGATATTACAGGCGTGAACGAACGTTCCACTGCACCTGGCCCATTTTTTTCTTAGGAAGTTCTTAGAGAAAATATGCTAAACAAAAAACAAAGCAGAGGCTCTTGGGATATAGGGGACCCAATACTGGAAAGTCCTGAGGTTCAACAGGCCTAAAGAGTAACCTGTACAGATGGAGCAGGATAATGTGGGGGGTAGAAGTAGGGAGTGAGGTTGCTTAAAAAGAAACAGAATAAAATTCGATGAGTGTGAGAAATTTGGAATAAAAGATTGGTAACACTATGATAGACCTGTTGGAGAAAATTAAGGCTAGGGAGATTTTTTTTTAAAGGAGAAAAACTGAGGAAATCATAAATGCCAGGAAAATAAAAAAATGAAAAAAAAAAAAAAAAAAAAAAAAAAAAAAAAAAAAAAAAAAAAAAAAAAAAAAAAAAAAAAAAAAAAAAAAAAATAAAGTCAATCATACTTTATTACTTCACCCAGAAATGAAAACATTTATATGAATGTAAACAATGTAAATAGTAACTACTGATTTTACTAAAACTTGTGGGGAAAAGTTATTAAGAAGGACGGATGTGTGATAAAGCAAGTATAACAAAATGTTAACTGTGTGGGTGGTGGGTATATAGGGTGTACTTAAAACTCAACTTGTCTGTCTTTAAAATTTTTCGTATCAATGTGTCAGGAGAAAAATGTTAAGGTATTAGGAGATAGGGAAGTTGGAATGAGTGTGATGATACAAAGAAGTTAAATTCAGATCTACCATAAGTTAATAACGGTTAAAAATCCACAAATCAAGAAACAGTAGTATACACAGATATTATTTAGAAATATGAAAGAAACAAAAAACTCGAAGTGGTTGCCTCTGGGACAGGTGACTTTTTGTTTTAAGGCTTTTATTAGAACTATGATTTTAAAAAACTATATTACTGATTAAAATAATTTTTAAAGTGAGAGTTAAATAAAATATAAAACAGATGGCAAAGAATCTGCAAAAATTGTGAAGGTGGTATCTGGATGACAAAAGTTGGAGAAATAGAGTAGCAGAAGAACAATTATCTTCCTTTGAACCATATGGGATACTGCCTTAAAAAAAGAAAATATTTTTGCAGTCTGGTTATAGCTAAATACCCATATAATCAGTTACCACTATTCACTGAGTGACTACTACATGCCAGGCACTGTAGTTGTTAACAGGGATAAAAAGTAAATACAAAAGTAGAGATCTAGGGCCGGGTGTGGAGGCTCACACCTGTAATCCCAACACTTTGGGAGGCTGAGGCGGGTGGATTGCTTGAGGCCAGGAGTTAGAGACTAGCCTGCCCAATATGATGAAATTCCATCTCTACTAAAAATACAACAATTAGCCGACCATGGTGGCACACACCTGTAATCTCAACTACTCAGGAGGCTGAGACATGAGAATCACTTGAACCCGGGAGGCAGAGATTGCAGTGAGCTGAGAATGCATCACTGCATTCCAGCCTTGGTGACACAGTGAGACTGTCTCAAAAAAAAAAAAAAAAAGAAAAAAGTAGAGAACTAGATTATAAAAGCTGAGTAAGCAACATTTAAAAAAAATCTCAATCCATCTGGGCATTTATTTCCATCTAACCCTCTTTACTCAGCATTATTAAAAAGTTTCTTGGCCAGGTGCAGTGACTTTACACCTGTATTCTCGGCACTTTGGGATGCCGAGGTAGGCGGATCGCTTGAGCCCATGAGTTTGAGACCAGCCTGGGACAACATGGTGGAACCCTGTCTCCATAAAAAGTTCAAAAAAAAAAAAGCCAACTGTTGTGGCTTGCACCTGTGGTCCTAGCTACTCAGGAGGCTGACGTGGAAGATCACCTGAGGCTGGGTTGGTTGAGGCTGCAGTGAGCCATTACTGTGCCATGGCAATCCAGCCTCAGCCAGAGTGAAACTCTTAAAATAAAACAAAACAAACAAAAAAACCCTCTCTATCCCACTCCAGAGATAAAGGAGCTGTTAAGAGGTGAGTGTGAGTGAAAGTAATCCTCCGCGGGACTGAAATAACAGGAAATGCCTATACAGCTAGCTCTCCTTATCTGTGGATTCAACTGTGTACTGAAAATTAAAATGGCCAAACATTTTTCTATGTCATTACCCCCTAAAAACTAAGTATAACTATTATTTACACAGCACTTACACTGTATTAGGTATTAAAGCAATCTAGAAATCAAAAATAATGAGAGGATATACATAGACTATGCAAATATGATGCCATTTTGTATCAGGGACTTGAGCATCCTTTGATTTAGGTATCTAGGTATGCCCTGGAACCAATCCCCAACAGATACTGATGGAAGACTGAATTTTTTTTTTTTAAACTGGGCTCTCACTATGTTGCCCAGGCTGGTCTTAAACTCCTGGACTCAAGTAATCCTTCCACCTCAGCCTCTGGAGTAGCTGGGATTATACAGGTATAAGCTACTATGTATTTTTTAAAATCCTTCCTGAGCCACAGAAAATAGCTGTTGAATCTTAAGAGAACAACCCAGAACAAGAAACTAAGCTACCATAAAAATGTGCAAAGAGCCAGAAAGCTCCACTCAAGAGAAGCAATGACACTTTAATTCATTAGCTTCTTCAAAAGCACAAAGTTTCTTTGGGGTCAGTCTTCCACCACCCCAATCCTGACCGTTGGTGTAGGCTCACATGAATGTGAGTATTCCTTCTGAAAACAAATCTTTTTGACATTTTATGGAATTCTTTGAGATAAAAGGCAGATGAATGAAGTCAAGGTCCACTCATAGCAGAATGTCCCAACAGGTAGGTCTCAAATGATAAACAGATATGCCTGGAAATTGTGCCCCTCAGTCCTCAAAGCAGCTGGAACCCTAGGATGGTAGATAACCTCTTTTGTTTCTCCCAATGAGCAGCACTAATCATATTACTTGGTTAAAAATAATTATAATCATGAAAAGGCTGGCAATCTCTGAATAAGGATCTAGCAAGCATAAGAGGACAAAGAAGCATGCAGCCCATTTCCATGATCCACCACTACCACTTGGGATATTCTAATAATACAGAGAAAGTGCTGCAAATCCTTTCTGTTCTTAGCAGCTCTCACTTAAAGAATAAGAGGCAAGACTGGATCTAGACTCAAACCTCCAGGAGTCATAAAACAGTAGTACGTGCTAGTCACTGTGAAAGGTCTCTTGTTGATTTCGGACTAACTCCATTTTCCCATCTCTAAAATGACACGATTTACTTAGATACAAGGCTTAATACTTTTGAAATTTCTATTCAGTTAAAAGTACGTGATAACTGCAATTGTTTTTAGGACGTAAGTTATGAAAGTTATAATTAATAAATAGTATATTTTATTTGCAATAGCCTCAAAATAGGTACCTAACTGAAAATTAGCTTGCAGATAGGTAAGGTTAGTTCCTACTCTTATTTTAAAAAAGGAAAGAAAAGGTTAGTAGCTTATCAGTTCTCCACAATCCTGTGTACTTGTATTTGGAGTGCTGGAACTACTACCAGGTTCAACCACTACAGCTTTTAAGAGCTTATAATCAAGAGTATTTAAAATTAAAAAGTGGGTGTGGAGCCCAAATCATTTTTTAGTTAATTTTAGTCACAACTGAGTGGTTTTTTTTTTTCCCCCCCAGATTGAAGCTGAAAGCAAAAGGCTTGGGATTTCTCTCTTTATTTATTTATTTATTTATTTATTTTTTAAAGACGGGGTCTCATCCAGGGTGGAGTGCAGTCGCGCGATCACAGCTCACTGCAGCCTCAAACTCCTGGGCTCAAGGAATCCTTCCACCTCAGCATCCCAAGTAGCTGGGACTACAGGAACACGCCACCACGCCTGGCTAATTTATTTGCTGCTTCTTTTTTTGTAGAGACGGCGGCCTCATTATCTTGCCCAGGCTGGTCTTCAAGTCCTGGCCTAGTGCTGGGATTACAGGCATGAGCCACGGTGCCCAGCCAGGATTGGAATTTTTAACATTAACTTCAATTTATTCTATTTCAATCCCAGTTTTCTCATTAAAAAAGAAAAGGTGTAAAAGAGAAAAGAGTTATACAACACACCTATATATCCCACTATTTTCTGCTATATCCAAGAGGATAAACAACCAGCTTTAACCCAGGAAACTACTATCTTTAATTAAGTATATCAGAATGGAAGCACTGTAGGCTGAAAAGACTGCATACACGAAGAACTTCTACAGGTGGGTTCTGGACACATTAACACAAAAGCAGTCTTTTGTGTTAATAAAAAGTCTTATTCAAGTAAGTTTTTCATCCACAGGTTTTGTTAACTGGTACATTTTTACACAGACTTGACGCATAACTTTATTTACACCATCAGTGTCTTATCAATGTCTAACATTCTCCCAAGATGATGTCATTAAGGTAGTAAGAGGACCAAGATAAACTTCAGTGATTTTTGAGAAACAAAAAAAACGGTGAGTGGGAAATAACTTTCATGGATTTACAGACCATTATTTTATATTAGGTTTGCCAACCTGTCTTCAGGCCACAGTTAATTTGTAATGAAAGGGAATTTAGAGCTACAGATTAGTTTTCATGAATGGTATAGAGAGAATGCAATGATTTGATGAATCTGAATCACTGAAACTAAAAACAATTTTCGATGAAAGGTTTATAGTTTCAGGGTTTATGGGTAGAAGAGAGGGTTTCGAATTTTTAGTACTTACTGATCATTAGAAAGTATCAAGGTTTTAAAATGTTTTTCTAACATAGATTATGTTCAAATAATAATATGACACTGAGAGAAGGTGCAAAAAATCGTTTGGTAGAAATTAATCAAAAAATTTTAAAAAATAAAATGTTCAGCATTCATCTAGCATTTAGTTCTTATTTTTGCTTTTCATAAAATGCAACAGAATCAATTTTATTTTCAATTATTTAATGTATTTAGCCTCAAAAGATGAAACATGCACGGGCACCTTTAATATGAATGGCAAGGAAACCACCAATTTTAATGGCTTGGTTTTAGTAGATGATCAGTTTGAAAGACAATATTTACAATGCTGAAATAAGAACTGATCATTTTCTCAAAACGTTTTCAGGTTAAAAAAAAATCTTTAGTAGTTGTATCTTCCCGTGATGACAGGGTTCAGGGGCAAGACTTAAGCTAGCCAACTCACACTACATCACAGAATGCAACCAAATGTTTGCTCAATTAGTAAATTAACATCATAAAAATAAGTTTTAACTGTGGACGATTTTAAAGCAGCAAAACTGCCGAATCTTTAAAAAACTGGGAACTGCCACAGCTCTTTTAATGAACACGTGCCCCGGATACGCTAGCAAGGAACTAATAAGGTTTTAGGCATCGTTTTGTTTTGTTTTGGTATTACTAACGTCTGCAGGCTTTCAGCGTTAGGTCTCTCTCTGTAACCCATAGCACGGCCTAGAACATGAGGCGGTTGCGCGTGAGCAGTATTTCTTTTTTTAACTCCAGGAAATGCCCCGCAAACGATAAACGCTAAGAGCCCGACTGACATCCTTCTTGCCCTTCCATCTCTTCTTTACGAAGACGGTTATAACCCTGGCGGGACCAGGGGTGCAATATTGTGGTTTTGGAGGGACAGAGCGAGTGCGTGGGTGCGTGAGAACACGGCAGGAAGGGGCAACAAGACGTGACCACTGAGCAGGAGGGAAGGATGTTGCCTCTTCTAGGGCGGGAAGAGACTGCGAGAGGTGCTGTTATGCATGACCAAGGCTGGCACGCGGGGAAGATGGTGATGGCCGCAGGACAGGGTGAATGCGAGGGATTCCCTGTTAAGGGGCAGCGTTCGTGGCCGCCTCCGGTGAACGATTCGGGAGCAACGAAAAGGGTGAGGCACTGAACCCGGGAATTCCTGACCGAAAGAGAAAAAAGGGCGCCGAGAAACAGGGTTATTATGGGATGGCTGAAGGGGCTCCCTAGGAAAAATTACAGGATCTTCCTCACCCGCCAATTGCTGTACAGTCTCTTCACTCGCCGATAATAAGCGTCTTTGTCCAGAGTCACAGCCATAGCCCCAGACGCCGCTTCTCCTCGGGTTCCGAGAATCACGCGAGGTCCCGGCTCCGCCACCCGCTCTCGGCCCAGGAATCCCGCACTCTCCCAATGACCCGGAAGTATCGACCTCAAAGATGCCCTTTCCGCTTCCGGGTCCCGACAGCGTTAGGGATTTCTTTTTTTTTTTCTCCCCCAATCCTCTTTCGGATGGGCGGGGAAAGAGAGAAAGAAAACGGGGAAAATCAACAAAATGTGCGAGGCAAAGAGTCGATTTTCGCGGGGTTTTCTTGTCAACTTCGCCACTGCCGCACGCGAATCGACGTCGTCACGTGACGCTCTGCCTCCGCCCTTAACTCTTAGCCCAGCCGCGGTTTCCAGGACCTCAAGGCTTTTTGCCGAGGCGGCAGCCACTAGGCAAAGCGAAGGGGGTGGTGCCTGCACCGCCCCACAAGAGCTGCCGCGCGCGGGTGTAATAGCTCCACCCCATCTGCAAAGGAAGGGGAGCGGAAAGAGCGGGATCTAGCGTGGGATAAAAGTGGTAATACTACAGTGTAACTGGGCATGCGCCCCTCCTGGAAATGATGGGAATGCGAAAGCCTTTAACTGCTCCAGAGCTGGAGGGATCCTCGGTGCCAGGATGCTGGGTCAAGCCGCGGGACAGAGAACTCATACCCAGGGAAATGGAGCCCAGCCTCGCGATAAACTACGACCCAAGCTATGGGGAGGAACCTAGCTTTCGAAAGGAAAATAATATGTCCAAGCTGTAACTGAGCAGTGGGATGGTATAAGTCAGAGGAAACAAATGACTTGAGGGGCTCCACAAACTTTTAGTTCCTTCCCACAACCCCAACGCCTGAGCCAGTTGTGGCAGCATCCTTCCAGTGAGCCAGTCCCCTTACTGCAGTTCATGAAAACTGACACTATTCTAGGGCTTGCCCCAAATAACCGTTACTTCAGTTAATTAGAAACAAAATGTAAATGGTTCCCGACGACATTCTTGCTCCCTGTCTCTTCTAAAAACTTGGAGTTTGAATCCAGAAGTTTGCCTACCTAGCATTTACCTTAAATAATTCCCTTGCCTTTAGCCAGCTAGACAGTCTACATTTATATATACCCTTTAGAGGAGTACAGATGACTTGTCTGCTCTATCCAAGGTAACTTAGTATGAATAGTATTGAACTTAAGGAAAGTGGTGCTGAAATTACCCACTATGAACAACTCAAAATCAATGCTCACATTGGGTTTGAGCAAATATAGAACCAAGGAAGAGTGGAAAAGGATTAACTTAAATTTATTAATGCCAAGGGGAAGGAAGGTAACAGTTCCTGACCCTCCAGCTGTATCCACAGTTTGGCCAGGAACAGGCTCTGCCAGAGGCTAGGGCCAGCGCTACATAGTCTGTGGTTAATGGAGGTGACTAGGGAGGGGTGAGCGCACCAGCTGCTCTAGTCTCCTTTCCTTCCCCAGAAATGAGGAAGTGGTCATGTATTATTTTAGGAGTTCCCCTGCCCACCCAATCCTCTCATAATTGGGAGCAATCAGGTACATTTTTTTTTTTTTCCTTTTCACCTCCTGGAGTCCTGGACTTCCCCACATCTCCCCTGCCCCTCCCACATTTCCATAGTCCAAGGGCCAGAGTAAATGAAAAATACAGCAGCCGCCCAAGCAATGGGGCCCATGCTGGGGCTTCAGTCATCAGCATCTTCACTGGAGTCTGAGTTAGCTGGCATCATAGGATCATCAATGAGTGAGAAGTCCCTTTCTGAGCTATCATAGCCCTGAGATAAATCATCATCATCTTCTTCATCCTCATCGTCATCCTCCTCAGGTTGCAGTGGTGGCAACCGCAAGGTAGTACCAGAGGCGGTAGTCGCTGGTGAAGAGGGGTAGCCAGGGGCTCTCAAGCCTGGATGGTGATGGTGGTGATGGTGGGGGTGGGGGTGGTGGTGGTGGTGGTGATGAAGCATGGTGCTGGAGTCTACATGAGGGGATGATGCTGCACCACCCATCACAAATGGCATAAAAGGCAAAGATGCAGAAGTGGCACTGCTGTGACCCAAAGATGACACAGACTGTAGGCCACTACTGCTGTGTTGGAACGTGTTATGCAGAGATAGAGACCCAGTGCTTCCACCCTGCATGAGGGCCATCATCTTAGAAAGGTCTGGTCGCATCCTACGGGCCCGCTTCTTGCTGCTCTCTGGTGCAATAGGCCCTGGCAAAACCCGGTTGAACACTGTTTCAGTGTGATGACCCTAGGAGGAGAGAATAGAAGATAATAAAAAGAAAGAATGGGGAAAACAGAAAAGAAACCAAAGCCAACGGAGTCCTAGCTTACAATGCTTTTTTACTGAATGTACCTTAGAAGAGGCAAAACAAGCATAGCCATACTAGGCTTGATTGGTGGTAATCGGAAGGAGGAAATGCTGGACTTAGCTTGTTGAAACATTCTGATACTGAAGTTAACATCAATGATTTCATACTGAAACTCATATTAACCAGCTTTTGCTTTTTTCCCCCATGACTATATTGTATCTTCAGTCAACCATTTCACAAATGCTTACCTTTGTTAAGAAGGGGTGTGGGTAAGACAATCAATGAATTAGTAAATGCACATTAAAAAAAACACTTAAATATCTCCTGATGGCAAGTTGTTCACCTATTCTTACTATGTGAAGTGTAGCACAACTATATTGACATTTACAATAATATCCTCTATTAGCACATCAAAGCAGGGTAAATTCAAGACAGGTCAGATAAAGACTTCTACATGTCTAGAACACCAAAAAAACTGTCAGAAACTCCTCACCAAATTTAGTAAAATAATTTTTGTTCCACATTGATAAAAAACATGTATCTGAATTTTAAGTGGCTTCTTCTAGATGTTCTGACTAAAAATTCTGATTAAGTTCATTGAAGCTAGAAGTTATTCCTGCAGGTCCCAGGAATAACGTAGTGCTAGATTCACTGTCAATTCTGTATTAAGAATTCTGGGCCGGGCGTGGTGGCTCATGCCTGTAATCCCAGCACTTCGGGAGGCTGAGGCAGGCAGATCACTTGAGGTTAGGAGTTCAAGACCACCCTGGCCAACATGGCAAAACTCTGTCTCTACTAAAAATATCAAAATTAGCCGAGTGGCAGCCAGGTGTGGTGGCTCACTCCTGTAATCCTAGCACTTTGGGAGGCTGAAGCAGGCAGATCACCTGAGGTCGGGAGTTTGAGACCAGCCTGACCAACATGGAGAAACTCCATCGCTACTAAAAATACAAAAAATTAGCTGGGTATGGTGCCACGTGCCTGTAATCCCAGCTACTGGGGAAGCTGAGGCAGGAAAATTGCTTGAACCCAGGAGGCAGAAATCGCGGTGAGCCGAGATCGTGCCATTGTACTCCAGCCTGGGCAACAAGAGCGAAACTCTGTCTCAAAAAAAAAAAAAAAAAAAAAATTAGCTGGGTGTGGTGGTGCATGGCTACAATCCCAGTTACTCAGAAGGCTGAGGCAAGAGAATCGCTTAAACCCAGGAGGCAGAGGTTGCAGTGAGCTGAGATCATGCCACTGCACTCCAGCCTGGGTAACAGAACGAGACTCTGTCTCAAAACAAAAATAAATAAATAAAAAAATTCTGTACTAGTCATATTAGGATTTTCTGTGATTTTCTATGATATTTCTTAAGAGTTTCAATTGACTATAAGGGAGTAGCAGAAGTACTTGAGGTAAAAATAGGTAACAGTGAAGGAAAAGCCCTTCTTACAGGCTGCTCTATAATGTTAAATTGAAGACAGAGATGGCATTAGCCTTCTAGCCACCAGCCTTTCCCATGTCAACCATTCTATTTATTGCACTCTTGTTCTCATCAAGGCTAACAGGGAAAACTGAAACATTCTTCCATGGTAACACTTCCATCAATATAAAAATAAGCCTCATAAATCTACATATATTTTGCGTTTCAAACTTGTTAAATGCAAAATATTGATAGTTTACTTTAAAATTAATTTTGTTAAAAGATATTCCATGTGGTTATACAGACACATAAATATATGTGTATACACATAGCCTTCCATATCCATGGATTCAACCATCTGTGCATTGAAAATATTTGAAAACAACAAAAAACTAAAAAATAAAAAGAGAAAATAATACAGATTTTAAAACAATACAGTGTAACAACTATTTACATAGCATTTATACTGTGTTAGGTATTATAAGTAATCAAGAGATTAAAGTGTATCAGAGGAAGTGTGTAGGTTACATGGAAATACTACACGATTTTATTTTATTTTTATTTATTTATTTATTTTTTTTTTTGAGACAGGGTCTCACACTCTATTGCCCAGGCTGGAGTGCCGTGGCATCATCATGGTTCACTGCAGCCTCAGCCTCTGGGCTCAAGTGATCCTCCTGCCTCGGCTCCCCCATAGCTGAGACTACAGGATTGCACCACCAGGCCCAGCTAATTTTTTTTATTTTTTGTAGAGATAAGGTCCCAGTGGGGTCCCCAGGCTGGTCTTGAATTCTTGGGTACAAGTGATCCTCTTGCCTCAGCGTCCCAAAGTGCTGGGATTACAGGTAAGAGCCACCACACCTGCCCCTACACCATTTTATATATAAAGGACTTCAGCATCCACGGATTCTGGTATCTGCGGGGGTCCTGGAACCAATCCCTTACAGATACTGAGGGATGACTATATGTGTATAAAGATTTCTGTAGAAGATCAAATGGGGGAATGATTAGATAAGGCAAGTGCTAATCCATTTTAAATGACTCTACCAAACAATGATTTATGTGTGCTTTAAAAATACAACTATTGACCAGGCGCTGTGGCTCATGTCTGTAATCCCAACACTTTGGGAGGCTGAGGCGGATCACAAGGTCAGTAGTTCGAGACCAGCCTGACCAACATGGTGAAACCCCGTCTCTACTAAAAATACAAAAATTAGCTGGGCGTGGTGGCATGCACCTGTAATCCCAGCTACTTGGGAGGCTGAGGCAGGAGAATCACTTGAACCTGGGAGGTGGAGGTTACAGTGAGCTGAGATCAGTCCATTACACTCCGCCTGGGCAACAGGGCGAGACTCCGTCTCAAAGAAAAAAAAAATTACAACTATTGACCAGACATAGTGGCTCATGCCTGTAATCCCAGTACTTTGGGAGGCTGAGGCAGGTGGATCACCTGAGGTTGGGAGTTTGAGAAGAGTCTGGCCAACATGGCAAACCTTCTTTCTATTAAAAATACAAAGATTAGCTGGGCATGGTAGCATGCACCAGTGGTCCCAGCTACTCGGGAGGCTGAGGCAAGAGAATGACTTGAACCGGGGATGCAGAAGTTGCCATGAGCTGAGATTGTGCCATTGCACTCCAGCCTGGGCAACAGGGCAAGACTCTGTCTCAAAAAAATAAAAAATTTAAAAAAATACAACTATTGCAGAAAGTAAGGTAAGCATAGCCAAGAGAAACTTTTGCAGTTGTAATTTGGTGGAAAGAAGAAACTATGGGTACTTAATCCACCAAATGGCCTATTATCCATCATAAAAGTATAAGTAAATTTGAAAATATAGAATAACTTAATGGCCAAATTTATTATTATGAATTATAAAACATAGTTTCCTCTGCTTTTTCCATTACTGACGTATTATTAGTGATTCTCAACCTTTCATATATTGGGAAATCTCATGACTATTTTCCTTAGTAGACCTGTCCAAACACTTCTAAAATATATAGAATTAGAAAACTTAAGGCCGGGTGCAGTGGCTCAAGCCTGTAATCCCAACACTTTGGGAGGCTGAGGTGGGTGGATCACGAGGTCAGGAGTTCAAGACCAGCCTGGCCAAGATGGTGAAACCCCCATCTCTACTAAAAATACAAAAATTAGCCAGGCGCAGTGGCAGGTGCCTGTAATCCCAGCTACTCAGGAGGCTGACGCAGGAGAATGCTTGAACCCAAGATTGCACCCGAGATTGCACCACTGCACTCCAGCCTGGGCGACAGCAGAGTGAGACTGTCTCAAAACAGAAACAAAAAACAAAAAAACTGGTTTCCTTATTGGTGAACTCAAGATAATGTTTCACAAAAACATACATAGGAAAAAAGATAAATAACATTAGTCACAATCATCATTGAAAGCCTTTAATGTCACATCTAGTGTGGGAACAGAGTAGTAATGCTGCAATTTCTCTCACCTTTTTCCCATTTCTAGAGTTAGCTGTCTGTACTGGTTCCATTCCCAAACAGTTCAATTCTGCCTTATTATTTTTTTTACATCTTTGCCACTTCTGTTTTCTGCGATCTTCCATATACTGCAATAGAAAAAAGTCAGTTATCCTACAGGAATAGAAATTTTCTCTGGAGTAATTATTAAAGTACTAGTGTCTTTTGTTTGATAATAAATGCTTATTACATAAAGGATTAATCCTAGTGGAAAACTGCCATTAAGTGGGATCTCTCCAAAAAATATTAGATGGTTTATATAATAGTTCGATAGTAAATATTTGCCTAGCACTTAAGGTACTTCAACATTATTTTATTTTGGGCATCACAATTGTGAGGTTGGAAGACTGGGTATTACTAATTATTACCCTTATCTTGCAGATACAGAAATGATGATATAGTATGTCATACTTTCTCTTTCTCATGCAGCTTAAATACCGAAGGAATGACTTTAAATCTTGCTGGATGGGACTGCCACTCACCGCTAGAAATCGGGGATCAACGGCAAACTCTGGATGACCCTGTAACCACATCTCCAGTTCAGCCCGGCGAGGGGCATCCTCACCCACCAGCAAAGTACCATCCACCTTATTGATGACGGGGATCCGGGTCTCCAGGTCCACATCAAGGTGATTAGGCTCTTCCATGCACTCCACCTCCAGCTGCAAACCCAGAATCCACCCCCATGAGCACATACTCTTCTTTGGGGGAGGGAGGGAGGGGAGCAGAGCCAATGGTAGTCATGAAATGACTCTAGTATTTTCCATTCCCTCAATCCCACTGCCTTCATCAATTATTGGGAATTAAAAAGACAATCTAATCATCAGGTGAAAGACTTTCTCTACCACCCACCTCTACCAGCTTCTTTCTGTTCCCCTTCTTCTTATGAAACAGTGGATGTCCATCTCCCATTACTCCATTCGCCATCAACTTGTGCTTCTGGAATGTTAACTTCAATCCTTCCTCCTAGGAAGACAAGCCACCCACTCAAGACATCATATGGTACATGTTTTTGAAAGTAAAGATTAAGCTTTGAGGGATGTGGGCTATAAATCATCCTCTTGCCCAACGATGGTGAGAAGGAGGCCATCTGACTAAAGGGTAAAATTAGAAATACAAGAAAACATATACACTTTTTCCTTAGAAAGATTTCACTTCTTCACCTAGTGCCCCTCAGCATTTACGAGAAAGAGTTTATTTCAACGACACCCAATGCAGGGTAAAACTCCCTACCTGGTGTCTCCGTATTAGCATGGCAACTCATCACAGGGGCAAAATCCTACTATTTCTAAACATACTAATTTAAGAAACTTTTTTTTTGGTTGAATATTAATAGAATTAATAATCAATAGGGTTCAATAAGGAAAACAACCAGGAAAAATGACTCTTCCTAAATAGATCTTTGTAAGCTCTGTGTTCTCATTTTTAAAATCAGCTAACCAAATGAGTTTAGTAACCTATTAGTAAAATTAGTTACAGCAAGGATTCCAGCCTCCTTCCCCACTTCCCAATGCCCACATGCTGAGCTTACATCTTTGATTTGAACTGTAAACTCCTTTTCATCGATGCCTCGGCGAAGTTTGGTGAACTGGGCTGCTGCTGTGGTGACTGCGGATGCTTCCTCCTCTGCCATGGAAGCTGCACTACTACTTCGTGGTGTGGGGACTGGAGAGTCACCATATTCTCCAGGAGTCAATGAGGGACTGTCTAGCAAGTGGTTGCCTGGCCCCAGAATTCCTCCTGTTACCATTTCCTGGCTCCTACGGCTAGAAGGCCACTTCCCTGAGAGTACGGCCTGGCAGACGAGGTCAATACGGTTTATCAGGACACGATCCTAAATGGGGAAAGAAAGAAATACCATTTTAAGAGTCTGAGTACTAGCTGTGTGATCCTGTGATACTCAATAGCGCCATCACTACCAGGATGGGTAAAAATCATAAGGCAGAAAGGAGGAAGTTAATACTATTAAGATTCCTAAGTTGACTGGGAAGTTTTGTGGAAAAAAAAAATGCAGCAATGAACAATTTTAAAAAACCAGAACTGGGCCGGGCACGGTGGCTCAAGCCTGTAATCCCAGCATTTTGGGAGGCCGAGACGGGCGGATCACGAGGTCAGGAGATCGAGACCATCCTGGCTAACTTGGTGAAACCCCGTCTCTACTAAAAAATACAAAAAGCTAGCTGGGCAAGGTGGCAGGCACCTGTAGTCCCAGCTACTCGGGAGGCTGAGGCAGGAGAATGGCGTAAACCCAGGAGGCGGAGCTTGCAGTGAGCTGAGATCTGGCCACTGTACTCTAGCCCGGGCGACAGAGCGAGACTCTATCTCAAAAAAAAAAAAAACAAAAAAAAACAAAAAAAACCATATGTTCCTTGTTCCCTGGATATAATGTTACACTGTATTTCTGGACTCTACATGTCCAGGGATGAGGCTGTTTGTTACCTTGGGCCACTCAGAGGCTCTTTGTCTTTCTTGCAGTAGCAGAAGCTCAGGGGTCATTTGTTCTCCATCTTCATTTGGGAACCCATCTTGGGACATAGTGAGGGACAGGAGACTCTCTTCATCATAGAGCTTTGAGCGGGACTGGTCAGCTGGTAAGAGATTCCATAGAATGTGTGAGAAAAGATGGAAGAATAATGTCATATGGTAATGGTATTATATGGGCTTTGAATAAAGGCCCAAAGAATAACAGGTCTCTTTTAACATTTTATCAAATCAAAATAAAAATCTCTCTCAAGACGATGCATTTAGAAAAGGAAAAGAGAAGAGGGGGGAAACAAGGAAGAGGGCCAACAGCCTGTCGCATGCACTCACTTAGCTTCTCTTCCTTCTCGTCCTCACTCTCATCAGTGCTGGAGCTGGAGCTGGATGAGGATGAGGAAGAAGAAGATGATGGTGACAGCTTGCTCAAGTCCAGCTCAGAGTCTGAATCATCCTCATCCTCCAGTTTGACTGGTGGAACACTCCGAGAAACCAGAGGGGTAGTATCAGAGGGGGCTACTCGCATCTCATAGTCTTGTGGGGTTGGTCGGCTCCTGGCCACCACCTCATGCTCTAGCTTTAAAGTTAGACTCTCCAGACTGGGGACCTGGGCAGCTGTCTCCTCGGGTGACTTTTCAACAGGAGCATCTGGACGCAGGGGCAATGGTGAGGCAGTGCGTGAGGTATACTGCTGGTGCAGCAGTGGAGTAGAGCAGCGTGACAAGGATGGAGCTGGTGCTCCTGCTTGATGGTTCTGCATATAATTCATACGGGCAGCCAGAAAAGAGAAGTCTGGGTCCTGCATGATGTTGCAGTCTGTTTGGCTCACCCCATGGCGGGCTGCCCCTCGTAGAAGCTCCCCATCATGCCGAACAGGCTCCCACCATTTGGGCAATTCAGGACCAGGAGGCTGACACAATGCCAGTCGATCTTCCAAAAGGGGGTGGCATAAAACTTGTTCCCGTAAGCGCCGAAGCAATTCTATACGGTAAAGAGTCCGTGAGGCCCTCTCCTCAGTGATGGGCTCAATGAACAGATTAGGGTCTGGGGGTTCTGCAAGAGACAGGAGTAGAAGAAGAAATTAACAGAGTTGCTTCTGTTGGCATCCATCCCCACCCACTCTGCAATCCTGCTTACCATCTCCAGCTGCTGGGGGAAGGCGGCATACTTGGCGGCACATGGCCACAAAGCCATGGAAGTACTTGGTAAGGCTTTCATCTGTTTTTTTGTCTAGTCGAGCAAAAGTGCGGAAACGATCCCAATGGAACTGCATGGTGTCAGGGTCATATTCCACACCAAACGTAGACACCACTCGATAAAAGTCTGTTTGTTCACGCCTTGTCCATCTACAAAAGGAAAAGTAGGGCAACAATAATCAGAAGAACACAAGAAAAGTGGTTATTTTTTAATGTGTTTTAGAATATCTGAAAACACAAAAATTGAAAGTAGATGCAAAAAAAAAAAAAAAAAAAAAAAAAAGCCCAGAAGAAGCAGTGAGAGGTACTCTGTAACGAGTAAGAATTACAGAGCCAAGGGGGAAAATGGCACAGGCAAATATCAATGAGAATGTCTACACAGGAGGCCTACCTGAGAGTTAATGATTACTGTACACAAGTGAGGTTTTAATTTCTACAGGTTTAACCACCCAAAGCAGAAAAAATGGTCCCTCTGTAGAGAATTCCAAATAAATCCTTCCTGAGATGGCTTTCAGTATAGGGAGCATAACTGAAGACACAGATCAGCACAGGTTCCCGGCTGTATTTTACCGTTGTTGTTTCTCCCGCCGTGCAATTTCTTTCAGCTTGAAGGCTGCTTCACAACGCCGCCTTCGCCGGTCCCCACGTTCTGCAGCCTCTATCTTCATCTGTTCTCTCTTGTAGCTGCGCTGATATGCTGTTACTAGGCGCCGAAGTCTAGCTGTTAGGGCAGAGCCTGGAGGCCAGAATAAATGGCCTGGCTGTTGGGTCACCTGGGCTGTGGAAAACAAAGTAGAATGAATAGGAAGTATAGCAAGGGTAGTAGAGGCAATACTAGTATTTTAACCCACCCAAAGGCAAAGCTCTTAGAAATCCCAGGATAGGACAGAATTCAGTGAATAATGCCCCAACCCACCACCCCACACAGAATTATACTAGTTGACCTAGAAGTTTACCTTCATCTCCATCAATCACTGAGATCTCCTCATCCATCATCATCAAGGGATCACCCTAGAGAAGGAGATCCACCCAATAGGATGGAGTGGGGAGGGAAAGGGGGGGAAGTTGGCACTCTGAAATCACTTTCTTGTGTGTGTCCTTCTACGGCACCAAGGGATCAAGAAAAACTTCTAAAGAAATGTACCCCACAAAAACTTGGTAACAACCAACTAAAAGAACAAGAAAGTAGAACCTGAAAGGTCAGTTCCTATTAATGACTCGAAGATAATAGAAGTCAGGAATTTATTAGTCAAATAATATCCTTCAATGTCCAGCTCCTCCAAAAAGTTATCCCTGATCTCCCCCGACTGGCATTACAATCTTTTCCATTAATACTTTCTGTTCTCAAATGGTATAATTCATTTTCCACTTTGTATTATAAATTAACCAATATACTTCAAGATTCAGAGAATGGGAGAAGACTTAAAACTAGTAAGAGAGAAAAGTGAGACTCAAATGAGAATTCCTTACCTCATCATCTTGGTCCTTTGGGGGACCTTGGAGTGGTTTATATTCAGGATCTTCACAATCTTTATCAAAGTCAACCCTAAAATTATGCAGAGGCACAAGAAAATGTTAATAATGTATCTTCTATCACTAAGGGGACCTGGGATGAAGACCTAGCCACACGTATATCTAGCACGAAATAATCTTTATTAGTATTATTTTTGAGACAGGGTCTCACTCTGTTGCCCAGGCTGGAGTGTCATGGCCCTATCACAGCTCACCGTAGCCTCAACCTCCTGGACTCAAGCCATCCTCCTCCCTCAGCCTCCTGAGTAGCTGGGACTACCGGTGTGCGCCACCACACCCGGCTAATTTTTATATCTTTTGTAGAAGTGGGGTTTTGCCATACTGCCCAGGCTCATCTCAAACTCCTGGGCTCAAGTGATTCACACGACTTGGCCTCCCAAAATGCTGGGATTACAGGAGTGAGCCACCATGCCTAACCTGAGACGGAGTCTCACTCTGTCGTCCAGGCTGGATTCCAGCGGCACGATCTCAGTTCACTGCAACCTATGCCTCCCAAGTTCATGCAATTCTCCTGCCTCAGCCTCCTGAGTAGCTGGGATCAAATTTTGTATTTTTAGTAGAGATGGGGTTTCGCCATGTTGCTCAGGTTGGTCTCAAACCCCTGGGCTCAAGTGATCCCAGCCTGGCCTAGTCTTTATTTTATTTTATTTTATTTTATTCTATTTATTTATTTTTTGAAATGGAATCTTGTTCCATCGCCCAGGCTGGAGTGCAGTAGTGCCATCTCGGCTCACTGCAACCTCCGCTTCTCGGGTTCAAGTGTTTCTCCTGCCTCAGCCTCCCGAGTAGATGGGATTACAGGCATGTGCCACCACTCCTGGCTAATTTTTTTTGTATTTTTAGTAGAGACGGGGTTTCACCTTATTGGCCAGGCTGGTCTTGAACTGTTGACCTTGTGATCTACCCACCATGGCCTCCCAAAGGGCTGGGATTACAGGCATGAACCACAGTGCCTGGCTTAGTATTTAATTTCGTGTTCACAGGAATGGCAGGCCAGGTGCAAAACTTTGGGTCAGTCTGGTATAGCATCCAATGGAATAAAAATAATTACAAGAAATTGACAATTACCATTCATAATTGCTTGAATTTGAAACACTTTGATCAACACAGTTCCTTTTCTTGACAGGACTTTTATTATGTAATTCTTCCTCCTACCCAACTATTTACTTTTTATTACTTCATTTGAATGGCTCATGCTTTTTTGTTTTTATTACTTTGTTCTTCTGAGCAGACAGGTGGCATAAATGATTTGCAATGAAAAAATAACCCAATTTCCTCTGAGGGTCCTACATTAGGCAAACTGAGGGTGTGATCATCAAAGAGAAATCTCTCAAGTCATGATGGAATGGGTAGGTATTCATTAATTAAGCCAACTGTTTCACATGCCCCTCAGATCTTCATGTGAGAAGTTTTGTTAAACTCACTGGCACCCAAACCAGGGCAACACTGCCCTACCTGGTGGCTCAGTATTAGCATGGCAACTCATCATTGGGACATGTATTCAGGCAAAATAAGTACCTTTATGTGTCAGGTACCATTGGGAGATGATAAACCAGGGCTGAAAGTGCCTAAGGCTCTTCCACAGAAGCAACTTATAAGAGCTGCTGGCCGTTATCTTTCAAGAGACCAGTTATCCTCTCAGCTACTGCAGCTGTACAGAAAAGTGTTGCAAACCAAACCAAATAGAACATCAAATAAGCCATTCAGAAGTGACATTCATTTTCACCCTCAGATGTATCTTATGGCAACATGTGGTTTATGCAGTTTATGGAGTCCTTTATGATCGTCCTATTTTTGCTAAGGATCTATCACTTTTGAGTATAATTACAATTAAGGATCCCACTGGGTTCAGTCAAGGCTAGTTACCTCACAGCATAAGTTAAGAGTTTTAAAAGAATAAATACTAATGCTTACCCTTCTACTATGTCAGAGAAATTATCCAACACTCGATGTTCTGCTGCAATTGCTTTGTCATCTGGTCGGCCAGCCTTTTCTAGGAAACATAAGGCTGGGTCTGCCCTCATAGTATTATATTTCTCATAGCCTAGAAGAAAAAGGGTCATAGTTGAAGAAAATGAGAGATTTGTTTTGCCTTTATGCTTACTTTATATGCTGCTGGAATAATTAGAATATGTTCTATACTGCTCATAATGGAAAATATAGTTAGCATGTTATCTTGGACAACTACTGGGTTTATTACTATATTTAACATTTTTATAGCAATTTAGAATCATGAAGGGTTTTTAACTAGTGATTGATAGCCTTAGGCTCCCAAAGTGTTGGGATTCCAGGTGTGAGCCACCATGCCTTGCCTGCAGTTTTATTTATTTTTATTTATTTGTTTTTTGAGACAGAGTCTTGCTCTGTTGCCCAGGCTGGAGTGCAATGGTGCGATCTCGGCTCACTGCAAGCTCCGCCTTCCGGGTTCACGCCATTCTCCTGCCTCAGCTTCCTGAGTAGCCGGGACTACAGGTGCCAGCCACCACACCTGGCTAATTTTTTTGTATTTCTAGTAGAGCCAGGGTTTCACCATGTTAGCTGGGATAGTCTCAATCTCCTGATCCGCCTGCCTCGGCCACCCAAAGTGCTGGGATTACAGGCGTGAGCCACTGCGCCCAGCCCCTGCAGTGTTATTTATCCCATTAAATGTCTCAAAAAAGATGTAGATTAAGTGCCATTACTTTTATTTTGTAGAAAAAAAACCAAAAGTATTCTTTTAAAAAAAAGACATTCTAATTCACAAAGTCACTTGGCTGAAAGTTAATGCTCACTGATTTTAGTGCCTGGGATTTGGTATTAGGCAAAACTGCTATGAGAGTAAGGAAATATTCTTACCCCTACTGTGTTTCTGTTTTGGCTAGTCAGTCTCCCTTCTTATACTCTATTTTATTTCACTCAAAACTGCTGCTTATACCTATATCAGAGTGACTACTGAACATTTAGACAAATGGGACATTTACAAAAATAGAAGATTTTCAGCTCTTTCTCTTCAGTGAGGTGGCCAAGCTGACAGAGACATGCAGATCTCTGTAAAGACCCTCACAGGAAGAACCATCACCTTTGAGTTCCAGCCCAGTGACACCGGTGAAAATGTCAAAGCCAAGATCCATGACAAGGAGGGCATCCTACCTGACCAGCAGCATCTGATATTTGTGGGCAAACAGTTGGAGGATGGCCACACTCTTTCAGATTATAACATCCAGAAACAGTCCACCCTGCAGGTGGTGCTTTGCCTCTGAGGTGACATTATTGACCCGTCCCTCTGCCTACATGCCCAGAAATACAACTGTGACAAGATGGTCTGCTGCAATTGTTATGCTAGCGTGCATCCAGAGGAAAGTCATACAAATTAAGTGTGGTTATTATTATTATTATTATTATTATTATTATTATTATT
>NW_016815584.1:702195-704041 GCF_001698545.2 Rhinopithecus bieti | reverse complement strand
AAAAAAAAAAAAAAAAAAAGAAAGTTTGAGGTGGAAAATGTCTGCTAAATTCTATGCTTACTTGTTACACTGATGTTTCAAGTGCTTCTTATAACTTTCATCTTGGAACAAAGTATCAGGGTTATATTTCCGGATCCAATCTGCTTTATGGATATCAAAAGTGCTTTGTGACTTTACTTTTTTTCCTTTGCGTCCACGAGGCACAGGGATAGATAGACCTGGGAAAGGGGAGACATCAAAGACTTGGATTGAGAAAAACCCTTGGACCTGAAAAGGATTAGATTAACCTATAGAAAAACATAAAGTAAAGAGTTGATAATTACCTGAATGATTCTGCAATTCTTTTGTCTTGCCATTTTCGGCTGGGCTAATCAAGTCCCAGATGAAGCCTTTAATATTTTCATCCCCACGGTAGTGTAGAAGACAGTACACAAGAATGGCCCGACAAATGGTCTCCACATCTCGTTCAGTCATACGCCGCTTGAAGCGTCCATGAGATAAAATATCTCGCCATCGTCCCCAACTAAAAAACATAAAACTACATTAACATTTTTCTGAGAAATGATAGTTCCCTCACCCTCAGAATCATGTCTCTGAAAAGGTATGAAACAAAGATCTTTAAAAACGTAACAGAATGAACAGAAAAAACTCCCTCCAAGGCAAGTATTTTTTCACATGATCCCTTCACTAATCAGAGCCCCCAATTTGAAAGGCAAACAGAGAGTATCAGGATGGAGATGCAGTATGCACTGCCTCTAATGGTAAGTTGGGGTCTTACCCATATACCAGGAGATGCTTTTCCACCCGAAAGCAGTCAGTGCGCCCATAGGCATGATGACGGTCATGTCTGCGGGAGCGAGGCCGCTCGTCATCCTCACTTTCCAAATCAGAGAATTCTACCAGGTCATCATCTTTCAGAGTGCTGAAGTGGCGCGTCTGTTTTCGTACTCTAGGTGTGTCAATTACCAAATTATTCTATGAAGAGAACAGAAGGAGAAGTAATTCTCTTCCTGATTTGCTCATGGGAAAAGAATAAGACAATTGTGGACTACAATAACCTTGGATGTAACATGTGTAGATACTCAGAGATTTTTTAAAATGACATGTAAAATAATCTACAGAAAGCAAAATTATTCAGAAAGCAACTACTTTTCTGGGGCCTCCTAGGTAGAAAGTATCCACAACAGCCCTTGTATACAATATACTATCATAAACAACAATTAGCATCAAATAATCAAGAGTAGCTGTAAACACTCCTGAAAGAAGTGTAGTCTTCTGCAATACTTCCTCCCTAAAAGAAGAAGAAACTCACCTTGCTGTTGAGCAGATCCATGTCTAGGTCAGCCTTTTTGGCCCACTTCTGCCAAAAGTTGGGGTCATCCAAAGAAATATCTGTCCTATTTTCAGAAGCAACAAAGCTTGCCTAGAGAAAAACAAATGTAGAGGTAAAGCTGACTTTTTTTTTTTAAGTGGTGCAAAATCAGCAACTATGTTTTTTTTTGTTTTTTTTTTTGTTTTTTTTTTGAGATGGAGTCTTGCTCTGTGGCCCGGGCTGGAGTGCAGTGGCCAGATCTCAGCTCACTGCAAGCTCTACCTCCCAGGTTCACGCCATTCTCCTGCCTCAGCCTCCCGAGTAGCTGGCACTAAAGGCGCCCGCCACCTCGCCCAGCTAGTTTTTTGTATTTTTCAGTAGAGACGGGGTTTCACCATGTTAGCCAGGATGGTCTCGATCTCCTGACCTTGTGATCCGCCTGCCTCGGCCTCCCAAAGTGCTGGGATTACAGGCTTGAGCCACCGCGCCTGGCCAGCAACTATGTTTTAAAAACTTTTTTTTTTTTTTTTTTTT
>NW_016815584.1:690871-700751 GCF_001698545.2 Rhinopithecus bieti | reverse complement strand
TTTTTTGAGACAGAGTCTTGCTTTGTCGCCCAGGCTGGAGTGCAGTGGCACAATCTCAGCTCACTGCAACCTCCACCTCCCAGGTTCAAGTGATTCTCCTGCCTCAGCCTCCCGAGTAGCTGGGACTACAGGCACATGCCACCATTCCTGGCTGATTTTTGTATTTTTGGTAGAGACAAGGTTTCACCATGTTGGGCAGGCTGGGTCTCAAACTCCTGACCTCAAGTGATCTGCCCGCCTCAGCCTCCCAAAGTGCTGGGATTATAGGCGTGAGCCACTGTCCCCAGCATAAAAACATAATTAAATCCTAGAGATTCCAGTCTCTATCTCTGCCTTTCTAGCCTCTGGCACAGACAGAACATGCCTTGGCAAAGGTGGAACCTTTTCCTTCAGATTCAATGGTGATGGTTGTAGTTCGTCTTAACAAGATCTGGTCGATGTCCTCTTCACAAAACTTGGAGCCTTCATCATCTTCCTCCATGATGGCTGCATATGCTCCTTTTCTTAAAAGATCTTCAATCTCCTTCTTAGAGAACTGTTGGATCTGTAAAAACCAATAGAAAGATGAAAAGACTATCAACAGAATAATATCTAACCATGTCATAATATTTTATCTATTACATTTTAAGAAATAATAATTGAGAATCCAAATAAGGTAGTCAAATCCCTGTGTAAAAATAGCTTTTGTTTTCCTCTATCACAAAGACTCACTACAAACTTATCTATAAACTAAGAAGACTCACTCCAGTAATGTTGCCATCCCGACCACTCATCGATTGAAGCACAGCTTTATCCAGTCCCAACTTGAGGCTAGCTTTATCAAACATCTCTCTCTCGTAGGAATTACGAGTGATGAGGCGGTACACCTTCACAGCTTTGCTCTGCCCAATTCGATGACATCGTGCCTGGGCCTAGTTTAAAATAAAAACGAAAGGAAAGAAGAAAGATATCATAAAATTAGCAGGGGAAAGGATACAAAATACCAATTTATGACTCTTTCACCTCTATAGAGCAGCCATGAGATCAACTCAAAACCAAGAGTCAATTTCAAGATGAAATTATCACCCCATCATGTAGACCAGGTGTCAGCACACTAAAGTCTGCGTGGACATCTGTTTTTATAAATAAAGTTAAATGGGGACACAGGTGGGACCACCCATTCATTTACATATTATCTATGGCTGTTTCTGTGCTACAGGATTTGGAGGTGAGCAGTTTCAACAGAGAATCGATGGCTCACAAAGCGTAAAACATTTACTATCTTGTCCTTTACAGAAAACGTTTGCTGATTCCCTGACCTAACTGCCACCCTTAACTAAGGAAACAATTCCAAACTCTCTGAAAGGCCTTTCTAAAAGATCCCATTCTTGTTGAAAAATCTCCCAAGTTAGGTAGTTACTCCCTAAGACAATGAATTCCTTTACCTGCAGGTCATTTTGTGGATTCCAGTCTGAATCAAAGATGATGCAGGTATCAGCAGCTGTAAGATTAATACCAAGTCCACCAGCCCGGGTACACAGTAAGAAGACAAAGCGGTCTGAGTCAGGTTTGCTGAAGCGGTCAATGGCAGCCTGTCGAAGGTTTCCTCTAACTCGCCCATCAATGCGTTCATATAAGTACCTGTTCACAGAAAAAAAAATATAAGTGGCTAAACGGAAGTGGAGACCAAAACAGCAGGCTAGGACCAATACCAGTACTCCCATATCAAAGCTGGTCAAAAACCCAAGTTGAGAGTGAGAATCTTAAAAAGTCCTGTTATTGCAATTCGTCAACTCTAATTAAACTCAGGCCCTCCTACTTTTTGCTGCTTTATGAGGACAGAGTAACCACAGGCTAGGATGACTCTTTTCTTACCTCCTCTGGATTAAATAATCCTCTAGGATGTCTAGGCAGCGTACCATCTGAGAGAAGATCAGAACTTTATGGCCACCAGCTTTAAGTTTTGGAAGTAATTTGTCAATAAGAACCAGTTTGCCAGCTGAACGAACCATGGCCTGCAGATGAAAGTCATGAGGTATAATATGGCAAGCTTCACGGAATTCTGTTAGGATTTTTTCTTCAGCACCTGCCAAAAGAAAAATCAAGTTAAACTGAGATCCAGTGAACCATATTAAGGTTGTAGTCTATTTAATCATGAAAGCAAAGGGAAAAAAATGTAATTTAACTTAAGACCAACATTTCTCACACACAGAATTTCAGCACCAAAAGATCTTAAAATCGGCTGGGTACGGTGGCTCACGCCTATAATCCCAACACTTTGGGAGGCCGAGGCAGGTGGATGAATCACTCGAGGTCAGGAGTTCGAGACCAGTCTGGTCAACATGGTGAAACCCCGTCTCTAGTAAAAATACAAAAATTAGCTAGGTGTGGTGGCAGAGGCCTGTAGTTCCAGCTACTCAGGAGGCTGAGGCAGGAGAATCGCTTGAATCTGGGAGGTGGTGGTTGCAGTGAGCTTAGATCGCACCACTGCACTCCAGCCTGGGCGACAAAGCAAGATTCTGTCTTTAAAAAAAAAAAAAAAATCGGTTGGGCTCGGTGGTTCACGCCTGTAATCCCAGCACTTTGGGAGGCCGAGGTAGGTAGATCACCTGAGGTCAGGAGTTCAAGACCAGCCTGCCCCACGTGGCGAAACCGTCTCTACTAAAAATACAAAAAATTAGCCGGGCGTGGTAGTGGGCGCCTGTAATCCCAGTAACTTGGGAGGCTGAGGCAGGAGAATTGCTTGAACCCGGGAGGCAGAGGTTGCAGTGAGCCGAGATCACACCACTGTACTCCAGCCTGGGTGACAAGAGTGAAACTCCATCTCAAAAAAAAAAAAAAAAATTTAAATCATCCTTCGTTGTGTCATACAAAATATGCCAAGTAAGGCAGGCCTATGATAATTGGGTAAAAAAAGATGTAAATATGTGGACAAGGACTAAGATGGAACACACTATCAGCACCCAAAAAAGAGACAGAAACAGCAAAATGGAGGGTCGATGAGGACATTTATCCAAGGAACACAGTAACTTGAGATTTTTTTTTTTTTGAGACAGGGCTAGCTTCAAACTCATGGGCTCAAGCAATCCTCCTGCCTCAGCCTCCTAAGTAGCTGGGACTATAAGTACATGCCACTGTGTGGCTAACCTGAGTTCTTATTCATGAAATTCTAAACAGCAAATACTATTTAATTTTGGAGATTATGCAGGATCAAAGGGGTAGAAAGAACTAGAGGAAAAACATTCCAAATAAGAATTGTTTTTATTTATTTTATTTGGAGACAGGGTCTCACTCTGTCGCCCAGGCTGGAATGCAGTGGTGCAATCTCAGCTCACTACAACCTCTGCCTTCTGGGTTCAAGCGATCCTCCAAGCTCAGTCTCCTAAGTAGCTGGAACACAGATGCCTGCCATCACACCTGGCTAATTTTTGTATTTTTGCAGAGGTGGGGTTTCATCATGTTGCCCAGGCTTAGAATCTCTTTTTTAAAAGGAGAACCATTTCCCATTCCTCAGTCCCCACCCCAAATTAGGTTGGATGAGTCAATGCATCCATTGTCCCCAAGGAGTATCATCTGGAAAGTAAACACAGGTACTCAGAAGTTCAGGTATATACCAAGAATTCCCTCACCATTGATGAGATATGGGTGGTTGCAGCACTTGCGCAACTCCATCATTGTGTTAAGTAGATTAGGCATGTTGGTATGACCTGCCCCTTTGGAAAGGAAGGAGAAATTCTTCTCCAAAATAGCCCGATAGTATTTCTTCTGGATATTAGTCAGCTCTACTTCAATAATAGTTTCCTGTTTGGGTGCCAAGTTTTTTTCAACATCCTCTTTGAGTCTTCTCAGCATCATTGGCTTAAGAATGGCCTGTAGCTTTTGAACCTGTGGTCCATTACAGACAGAAAAATAAATCAATAATATGAGGGCAAACATTCTCACATTATGTAGAAACATGGAAAAATTACAGTTTTCCATTATCTAAGAAATGTATACTTTGGATGATGCTGCAAACGATGTAGGCACAAGGGTATAAGGAGTTCAGAAAGGCCCTTGAGATACCCATGACAACAGATGTCTGCCTTGTACAGACTTCATCTTTTTTGTCCTGAGTTAGTACCTCATCAGATAGATTTCCTACCTGTTCCTCTGTCTTGAGATCCCCAAAGTCCTTGAGAAACTCTGATTCTGAGGGA
Organism: Rhinopithecus bieti; assembly: GCF_001698545.2. Taxonomy (NCBI): domain Eukaryota; kingdom Metazoa; phylum Chordata; class Mammalia; order Primates; family Cercopithecidae; genus Rhinopithecus; species Rhinopithecus bieti. Next base: position 696,576 of record NW_016815584.1, on the reverse strand, counting down.
AATTGTGATGGTTCCAAGAAATGAAGCAAGCTAAACAGTTCTTCTACAGTGTTTTGCAATGGTGTTCCTGTGAGCAGCACTTTGTGTTCCTAGAAATTGAGGAAACAAAAGAATAAAATTAAAAAACATGACGGACTTCTGGGGTTTCCTGCCAAGTATATAATCTTTAACAGATATAACCTTTAATTTCTTTATCTATAAAATGATGAGAATCTTCCATTTCTCCCCTTTCAATAAACACAAAGCATTCAAGAAATCCCTCTGACATTAATGTATTGAGATAACATAAATATTATAAGCAAATTTAAAAACAGTAATTCAGATCATGTTTATTCCAATTACATATGTCTCTCCATATTCAACTCTCCACAGATATTCTAAAATCTGCTGTCCTCTAGGGAATGTAACTGAGCTGGATTAAATATGGTCATTAATTTGCTGCTGTTCCTATCAAGGTTCAGCCCTAGGCTTGCCTTATTACTTGCAACAACAAGAATGTAGCAGAAGTGACACTGTGTGAGTTTCAGAATATTGCCCTGAGACTATCACACAAAGAAGCTCAACCTGGCCTATGGAGGATGAGAGGCCATGTGGAACCCAGGTGCTCCAGATAAGAACCACCATCAACTGCCAGCTGCAGCAATACTGACTCCAGGCAACAGCATCCTAAGAACCAACCAGCTGAACTCAGCCTAAGTGGTTGAGCTAGAAGATCATGAAAAATGTACTTGTTGTAGGACATTAAGTTTTGGAGTATTTTGTTATGCAGTAATAGGTAACCAATATAGTTTCCTACTTCTCCTTCTGGTTATCACTAAACTTCCCAATTCTAAAATTTATGACTTTTACATGACTTTCAGGTTATCATTCCCATAGGTCATCCCCACTGTTCAATACCAAGATTCAGACTTCTCCTCTGCTAAACTAGGGTTATTTTAATACCACAAGGAATTAAGGTGAATTCCAGTTGTTTCTGCCCACAAGTCAGTGTGGAACTCACCAGGTCCATGTGCTTGAGACTATCAAGCAGCTTGCAATTACGGTTTTTCAGTCGATGGGCTTCATCAATGATAACACAACGCCATTCAATTTCACGAAGCTCAGGACAATCTGACAAAATCATCTCAAAAGTGGTGATCAGAGCGTCAAACTTGTATGCACCTGGGATGAGGCGTCCCTAAGCACGAAGGCAGTAAAGTCAGAAAAAACCTAAAATGTACCTAAATGAGGAGCTCTTCTGAATTACTTGTCTATATTAAGGCATGTTTAATAGGAAATACAAACTGCACCACCACCCACCTCCACCGCTGTTTATCTTCCTGAAAAATAGTGCCATATCACTGAATGTAAGATACATTGCTTCCTCAACATATTCAGCTTCTTGGGAAAATGACAGACTCATTGAATGAGAGGCTAGACATTTTTTACTCTGCTGTATGCCTAGCTCATGTATCTCTGCCCTAGATCTTTTGTTGATTAACAATGAAATCCACAACTGCTGGACAATGCTGAAACATACAAGATAATAAAAATGAAAATAGCTAATACAGAACATAATATTGGCTGATGTCTAAAAATTGACAAAAGAATGAAATCATTTTAACAAAATTAAAAGCTGCAAAATATGACGAGAAGATTTGACTTGGTAGAAATAAAAAAAGAAAATAGTAGAAAAACAATAAAATTCATGTTAATACACGATAGGTAATTCCAATTTTGTTTTCAAATTTACACGGAAAAAGGAACTGATCTTTTTCTTTTTTTGAGACACAGTCTCACTCTGTCGCCCAGGATGGAGTGCAGCGACACGATCTCGGCTCACTGCAGCCTTCACCTGCTGGGTTCAAGCAATTCTCCTGCCTCACCCTCCTGAGTAGCTGGGTTTACAGGTGCCCACCACCACAACTGGCTAATTTTTATCTCTTTTGTAGAGATAGGTTTCACCATGTTGGCCAGGCTAGTCTCGAATTCCTGACCTTAGGTAATAAGCCCACCTCGGCCTTCCAAAGTGCTAGGATTACAGGCATGAGCCACCACGCCTGACCATTTAGAAAAAGAAACTGATTTTGATGAAAATTTCAGGAGACTAAAAAGGGGAAGAGAAATAAGCTCACCACCACACAGATTAAGTGGCTAAAGGAATTTAATTTCTGTAAAATACTGTGATTAAAATTCATTGATGCTGACAAAATTCTACTTAAAATGTGTATGTTCACAAATAAAATCAGAATTTCTACTGGATCAAATGTCTACTAGGTAAAAAAATAGCAAAGTCAAAAAAATGCCCTGCACACTGCTATACAAAAATGCCTTAAACCATAGGCATTTTTGCATAGGCATATTTAAGACTTTCGATAAAAGTCTTCTATTCATATATAGCCCCTAAAATACCAGGTACCTTGGCTAACTTTCTCTAAGCTATAGTATTCCCAAGACATACAACTTACCCGTGAATCTTTGCAGTACATTTCATACTGTTGGATCATCTGCCTGCTGGCCAGACTGCCATGGTACACAATAGTGTTCATTTCTGTCCATGTATTAAATTCTCGCTCCCAGTTAGTAATTGTGGACAGTGGGGCAATGACCAAGAAGGGACCATGGATGCCCACATTATATACTTCCTGCAAGAAGGCAATGGACTGAATAGTTTTGCCCAATCCCATCTCATCAGCCAGGATGCAGTTCTGCCTGCAGATTCACCATGGGAAAAAAAAAAATGTTAAAAGATACTATCTTTAAAAAAATAGAGTATGTAGGAAGAAATTGTTTCAATAGAAAACAAATAAAAACAATCCCAGAACTAAGCTTACATCTTATGGGCCCATTCTTTCTTTTACCTGTTATACCAATTAAAGAGCAGCCAATTGACCCCTTCCAACTGATATTCCCGTAGCTGGTTTCTGTTTTTATATTCATGTGACAGCTCCAATTTCTTCCAGGCACTTGCCTGCGGACGATTCTAAAAAAACAAGATGTTTGAATAAATGGAGTGGAGACACTAACGAAAGGTAAGACTTAACTAGGTAAGTTCTAATGGTTAAAGTCAATTCAAAACAACATTGTTTGGATTAAAACATGTCAAATATATTTAAATTCATGAGTTCATAACGTTACTTTACGGGTCCATAATGATCACAAATGGCTGACAACATCACAAAACACAACCTGATGGAAGTACACACCACCATCTATGAAGCAGTTACTGGCTTCCCTCTCACATCTGATCAAGCCCGTAGAACAGTGATGTCTAACAGAGCTTTCTACAATGTTAAAAAACAAACAAACAAACAAACAAAACACATGGCTAGTGACTACTGTATTAGACAGCACAGCTCTAAAATGTTTTATTGGACAGCGTTGCTCTAAACCTAAGCATTCATGTGAAATATCAGGGACAGCGAACATGTAAAGAAGTACCAAGAGTAATGTAATTAGCAAACTTCAGCCTATGGAAAATCCTACAAAACAAATCACCTGATTTCTTCATGAGAAAATTATAATGGAGGGAGAGGAGGAGATCAAGGGGGAGCTTACAAGAAACTTGAGACATATTAACTGATAGCAATATATGGACCTTATTGAGAACCAAATTTAAATGATTTAACAAAAATTAGAAGGCAATCAGGGAAATGTATGCAATGACTGGTACCAGTGACTTGATGATATTAAAGAATGATTAAATTTTTTTAGGTGCAATAACGGTATTATTTCTTTTAGTAAAAACACTGTAATATTTACAGATGAAATAAATGAATCTGGGATTTGATTTAAAATAACCTGGGAAACGGGAATTAATGGGTAGGAAAATATATGACACAAGACTAGATGTGTACTGATAATTGTTAAGTGGGTGATGGGTACATTATACCATTTCTTCAATTTTTATATGTTTGAAATTTCCATAATAAAAAGCTAAAACAACAAAAAATTCCATAGGGGAAAAAAATTAAACCATTTCCTATGTAGGTCTTTATACTCCAATGCAAATATACTTACCACCCTTTTGAGTTCTGGATGTCTTGACTGAATCCGTTTAAATTCTCGAATCTTGCCCTCATCAACATCTTCTTTTAGCTCCCATGTGCTATCCTCATAGGGCAGAGAGCACCATTTCACCAGGTAGTAAATAACAGGCTAGGAGAGAAGAAACCAAAGCCTTAAGAAACTGATTCTGTGTTCTCTGCGCTGGTTAAAAAATAAACATTTGATTGTAAAATCAGATCACGAAGTATCAGCACCTAAAAGCTGTTGAAAAAGTCAGGCCAAACACACCGACCAAAGGTTCACCTTCTGATACACTATATGGCTTTGATCATTCTTCAAAGCAATTTATCTGAATCTGTTCTAAAAGGAAATTTCTACCCACTAGTTTCTAGAACACTAAGCACTAAAACATTATCCTCATCAACTAAACAGACAAAAAAAAAAAGGCTAATCATTTCCTATACCATGTTGAAATTAAAAGACATGTTTCTGTGCCATACTGTTCTCCTGGAGCCAAATTTGACACAGTGGCAGCTAGGCTACCTTTAGGATGAGGACTATTAGCATATACTGGCTTCTGGGCCCCTAGAGCTCAGTGCAGATGCACCTCAAGAGCACTTATATGGTGGTAAAGAAATGTCCTTGTGAGCCCCAGGAAGCTAGGAGCTAACAAGAGTTTATCACCAAAAAGAGGTAATAAAAGTAAAGAAGAAGAGAAAATGCTAAAAAGTTCAACTACAGTAAGTACTAGTTTATGTAGGTATTCCACTGAAAGTGAAGGAGCAGTGACTAATGGTAAATGGCTCCTATTTTCACTATTCAAGATGATCACTGCACTTACTGCATCTCCATTTTTGGCTTATAAAGTATAAAGCAAGGATTAGATTGGGCCTAGTGTAATCAACAAGAATCTCTAATTATCAATTCATAGAAAACTTAAAATAGCCAAGAAAATATGTGAAAGTGGCTCAATGTAGTCACAGATCTTGAATCTCTGGAATTGATCCAGCTGCTTGCTCTTTTACCTTTTTCTTTAACATAGTAACTCAAGTTACTCTCTATATAAAGCCATTTGTCCAGGTCACACATTTCCAGCATAATATCTATTGTAATATTTATTTCCACTATCAGGTAATATAAAAAGGATGACAAACTTATTTTGCAGAGGGGGGGAAAATGGGTTTATAGAATAGTATTAGCCAATACTGGGAGCATAAATTAGAGTATTAGAGTATGAAAACATTATCATCTGTTATGTCATTTGCAAGACATTCCAAAGGGGCCTAACTAAAGGCCAATTGCTTTTAGAAGGGTAGGTATGATGAAAAGCCTAAGACTGTCAAGGCTGGAAAGGCTGAGATCCTGAAAAATGATGAGAATTTAAAAATAGCTAACAACCTGCCCTAAAATCCAGCCCATTCTCCACTCAACTCACACAAACACACACACAATACTACCACCCCAACTTCAAAAGCAAAATATGTTATATGAAGCATGCTTGCTAGGATTTAAAGACAATGAATTATACTGGGTCCTGGATATCTAAGATTCTGACTACCTGAGTGTACCTGAAGACTTATAAAGTAGAATAAACTTTGAAATTTAACTCAGAGGTCTTATTAGAATGATGTATGGGAGGATCAAGTCACTTGAAAAGGTCATGAAAAAGCCCAGTTTACCCACTCAACACTAACATCTTTTTTTTTTTTTTTTTTTTT
>NW_016815584.1:675551-688510 GCF_001698545.2 Rhinopithecus bieti | reverse complement strand
CCCGTCTCGGCCTCCCAAAGTGCTGGGATTACAGGCTTGAGCCACCGCGCCCGGCCGAGTGTCTCTTTCTAACAGAGGTCATTCTCTCCATATATGCTCTGGTGTCCATTGCTTCTTGTATTCTTAGGAATCCCTCTGAGTCATTGCCATAAATACACGTATATGCTCCACATTTCAAATTTTAAAATAAGACCTCCTTTGATTCTACATCTCCTGCAATGATTTTTCTACTCTGCTTTATACCTAAATTTATTTTTTATTTATTTTTTATTTTTTTGAGGTAAAGCCTTATTCTGTTGCCCAGGCTGGAGTGCAGTAGTGCAATCTTGGCTCACTGCAACCTCCACTTGAACCTCCTAGGTTCAAGTGATTCTCCTGCTTCAGCCTCCCGAGTAGCTGGGATTACAGGCGCCTGCCACTACGCCCAGCTAATTTTTATATTTTTAGTAGAGATGGGGTTTCACTGTGTTGGCCATGCTAGTCTCAAACTCTTGACCTCAAGTGATCTGCCTGCCTTGGCCTCCTGAAGTGCTGGGATTACGGGCGTGAGGCACTGCACCCAGCGCCATACCTAAACTTTTTCAAGGGTTTAAACACATGCTATTTCCATTCCTTCATCTCTTTCACTTGTTCATCCATTCCACTTTTTCTTCTACTTGCAACATACAACCAAAACTACTCTTATCAAGGAGGAACACTGCAAATATAACAGACATATTTCTTCACTCATCTTGCTCCAGTGTTTATCAGTAAACTTGGATATTGGAAATTAAAGCTCTTTTATCCCTATTTCTAATCACACTGGATTAGAAATTTGAGAAAATAAATGTTCTCTCTTAGTAACAGGTCTACAGAAACCATCAATAGCTAAAGATAGACATTAGAGGAAGAATGCCTCAAGTGGACCAGCAGTCAATGTATCATCAGTTTTGAAAATACTTCATGTGCATTGAGGAAGTCAATTTCAAAATACCCTATAACTAATAAATGAACCATATTTAAACCTAAGAAAGTCAATGACCAAAATTAAAAGTTTACACCCATATATACAAACCAATTACAAGTATTTTGAAGAATCATCTAAGGCTGACAACCCCAGTAATTTGTGCTTCTATGAAAGAAATGACAGGCAATACCTCTTCCTAATTACCTCATGGAAGAAGTGTCTCATCTGAGCCATTTTGGTTTTGAAGCGCTTTAATTTTTGATGGATCCTCTTATCCTTCTCTAGTTGGGAGATAGTAGCCCATTCACAATGCAGATAGGAGCTAAGGGGGATGGAAAAATCCAGTCATGGTGCAAGTAAAAGAAGGTGGCAGGCTACTATCTGAAATTTTGGGATTAGTCGGAATCAGACATAACAAATATAGGCTTAAATTGGGAAAGAGTCTCTTAGGTCAGTGCTTCTGAAACTCTAATTTGTATACAAACCACAGTGCTTGAAAGTCCACATTTCTAAAAAGCACCCAAGTAATGCTAATTCTGCTGATCCACAGAAGACCATATTTTGAGTAGCAAGATCTTAGTGCTAAACTAAGGTAAAGAGAATCACAAGACATTTTATCAGGAACCACCCTCACTCCACTTACCTACAAGGAAATAATAAGAGTCATGTCAATTCCTGAATTTCTCTCTGAATAGCCATTTTTCCCCATTAAAAATAGCAATCTGGCTACAAGACTATAAAAAAGGGACACATTCCCACCCAGGATACCCAGGAGAACTTTTTACCACCCTGTGGAATTTGGGGTGACAAGCTTTTTGCACAGATAACGTACTAGTTCTTGTACTTGACAAAGAATTCTTCTGCTTCAGTATATTGTCCAGAAGGAAGCTAAGAAAAAAGAAATAAATTAGTTACTAGTCCCTTATTGGTAAAATAATGAACTTTTTAATTTTAACCACACATTGCAGAACTTCACACCAATAATCCCTGAATATATTAATAACTCAGAGATTAAGGAACCAGTCTGGTACTTCAATAATAGAGGCCTGATAGCTGGAAAAAGTAAGCCTTTACCCACTCTAAACAGATAAATAAAAGAAGCACCAGTAAAGCAGTTCCTGTTTTCTAGCTAACTTTCCTTCATGATCTCTCACAACTAGACCCTAGCAATATATCTGACATCCAAAGGTGCTCATTAAATAAAGCCTGTGAACATAGCATTACGGGTTAATATTAAGATAGAGAAGAGCCAGGCGCAGTGGTGCACAATGGTAGTCCCAGATACTCAGGAGGCTGAGGCAGAAAAATAGCTAAAGCCCAGATGTTCACAGTACGCTATGATCATATCTATGAATAGCCACTGCACTTTAGCCTGGGTAACATAGTGAGAATCTGTCTATTAAAAAAAAAAAAAATTAAAAAGCCTTCACCTCCTTCTTCACAATCCGCATAGAAAGCACTTTGTCTACAATGGCTGCATCTTCTTCACTGGGATTCTCCTGCAGCAAAAGATGCAGTCAGTCAACAGATGATTGTGATCAGCAAGGCAATCCTCTGAAATTACTTGAGTTTACAGCTTACCACAAAGAACTGCATGGAAGGCAAAGTCTCGCCATCTGGTTCTTGCACTGGTTCAGGGAGGATAGGCTCAGGTTTTATGGGACCAGTTACATCGACCTCTTCTTCTTCTTCATCATCTGTGATCTTTATATCCAGGTCCTCTGTATATTTTTTTCGCTTAACTTGGCGGTTTGAGCGTCTCTTCTGTAGAGCACAAAGTAGTTAGAGTGACTGGTTAGGTCTCTCACGGAGAAGTCTTTTAAAATTATTTGCTGGTGGTCATATACTTAGATTTTACTCCAAAATTTTCATGAAAAATCAAACCAAAAGATGATAAGGAGATTATTTGTCAAACAATGTGATTTATTCTATGTATGGATCATATATTAATTTGCTTAACTGCGTTATGAAAGGCCGAGAATCCACTGAGAAAAACCTGTCCACTAGTGGCAAGAAGCTCTGGGAAATTAAAACTGGATTCTCAGGCTGCAGGGTGCAATACAACTCACACTAGAAGCAATCCGGAAGTGCAAAGGTGCAAGAATATTTTCTTTCCATTTTTTGCTTTTTTGTCTTAGTTCTAAAGGTTTTTTTGGTTTAATAAACAGAATCCACTGTATGTACTGTTCTGCCACTTACTTTTTTACTTAATGATATTTCCTGGAAATGTTTTCCATATACATTTTAGATTTACCTTATTCTTTCAAGTGGCTGTATTAAACATTTTCTAATTAAGTAATTTAAGTAATACTTCCAGCTCATGATAAAAAACTGGGAAGAAGGCCTGGTGTGGTGGCTCATGCCTGTAAAACCAGCACTCTGGGAGGCCGAGGCAGGCGGATCACCTGAGGTTGGGAGTTTGAGACCGGCCTGATCAACATTGAGAAACCCCATCTCTAATAAAAATACAAAATTAGCCGGGTGTGGTGGCACATGCCTGTAATCCCAGCTACTCAGGAGACTGAGGCAGGAGAATTGCTTGAACCCAGGAGGTGGAGGTTGTGGTGAGCCAAGATCGCAACCCTGCACTCCAGCCTGGGTGACAGACCAAGACTCTGTCTCAAAAAAAAAAAAAAAAAAAAAAAAAAAGGGAAAAAAGAAGAGATAAAATTATTTTTCAATTATGATTCTCTCTCTGGAAATCCTCAAAGAATCAAATGAAAGAACTACTGAAACTAGTAAACTTGATTTGTATAAAACTAATTTTTAAAAATTATTTCTATGTATAGATATAATCAACCAGAAAATATAATAAAAGATCCCATTTATGAAAACACAAAGATTAATTATCTACAAAACTAAATTGGCTGGGAGTGGTGGCTCACCCCTGTAATCCTAGCACTTTGGGAGGCCGAGGCGGGTGAATCACCTGAGGTCAGGAGTTTGAGACGAGCCTGGCCAACATGGTGAAACCTCGTCTCTGTTAAAAATACAAAAATCAATGGGCATGGTGGCAGATGCCTGTAGTCCCAGCTACTCAGGAGGCTGAGGCAGGAGAATTGCTTGAACCCAGGGGGTGGAGGTTGCAGTGAGCAAACCTGATTAGTATAAAATTAATTTTATACCAATACAAATATAATTTTATATTTAAAATTTTATATTTTGTTTCACCCAAGAGACTGGCAAAATCAGCAAATTTGATCAAAATATTTTTAAATAACAATTCATACACTTTTGGTAAGAGTACACATAGGCACGACTTTCATGGAGAAAAATTTGGCAACACCCTTTGACCTATCAATTCCACCTCAAAGATACTATCTTCTAAATTTGCATATGTGCACAAATCTCTAGAGCATTACTTGTGGGAGTAGGAGACCAGAAAAAACCTGAAGGCCCATCAACAGGGGACTGGTTCAATAAATTATGCTATAGCCTTAAAACTGAATCATACTATAGAACTATTAAAAAAGAGTGCAGGCTGGATGCAGTGGCTCACACGTGTAATCCTAGCACTCTGGGAGACTGAGGTGGGAGGATCACTCGAGCCCAGGAGTTCAAGACCAGCCTGGGCAAGATAGTGAGACCCTGTCTCTATTTTATAAAAAATATAAAAATAGCTAGATGCAGTGGCTCACGCCTGTAATCCCAGCACTTTGGGAGGCCAAGGCTGGCAGATCACAAGGTCAGAAGATCAAGACCATCCTGGCTAACACAGTGAAACCCCGTCTCTACTAAAAATACAAAAAATTAGTCAGGTGTGGTGGTGGGCGCCTGTAGTCCCAGCGACTCGGGAGGCTGAAGCAGGAGAACGGCATGAAGCCAGGAGGTGGAGCTTGCAGTGAGCCGAGATTGCGCCACTGCACTCCAGCCGAGGCAACAGAGCGAGACTCCGTCTCAAAAAAAAAAAAAAAAAAAGGTGTATATATACATATATATATACACACACGTACACACACACACACATATGTACGTATATATATAAATAAAAAAGAATGGGGTAGATTGATAATACCAAATGTTAAAGATGTATATCAACTGGAACTCTACTGGTGAAGTATAAAATGACATAATCACTTTGGAAAACTTACAGAGTCCTACAAAGTCATGTTTGTATATTCATAAAGTCAAATATTACTGAAGAAAAAAATAAACTACTCATTTATTTAGCATGGATGAATTATCGAAAACATTATGCTTTTCTCACCGATGTGTGGGCAGAAGAAAAAGAACAGCAAAAAACTATGCTGAAAGAAGTGAGACCCAAAAGTACATTCTGCATGATACTACTTAAAGTTCAAGGCCAGGCATGGTGGATCACACCTGTAATCCCAGCACTTTGAAAGGCCAAGGCGGGCAGATCATTTGAGGTCAGGAGTTCGAGACCAGCCTGCCCAACATGGTGAAACACTGACTCTACTAAAAATACAAAAAAATGAGCTGGACATGGAGGCGCACACCTGTAATCTCAGCTACTTGGGAGGCTGAGGCACAAGGATCACCTGAGTGCAGGAGGTGGAGGCTGCAGTGAGCCGAGATCACACCACTGCACTCCAGCCTGGGTGAGAGTGAGACCCTGTCTCAAAAAATAAATAAAATAGCTGGACACGGTGGCTCACACCTGTAATCCTAGCACTTTGGGAGGCCAAGGCGGGCGGATTATGAGGTCAGGAGATCGAGACCATCCTGGGTAACACGGTGAAACCCTGTCTCACTAAAAATTTTAAAAAATGAGCTGAGCATGGTAGCACGTGCCTGTAGTCACAGCTACTCGGGAGGCTGAGGCAGGAGAATGGCATGAACCTGGGAGGTGGAGCTTGCAGTGAGCCGAGATGGCGCCACTGCACTCCAGTCCAGCCTGGGCAACAGAGGGAGACTGTGTCTCAAAAAATAAATAAATAAATAAATAAATAAATAAATAAAGTTAAAAAAATAGACTAAGTTAATCTACGGTAAGAGAGAGCAAAGAACAGCAGTTAGTTGCCTATGCCCTGGAGTGAGGAACTGAACTGACTAAAAGCGAGTACAGGGGAACTTACTGCGGTGATGATGGAAACATTTTCTTCACTTGGTGAAGTGACTTGGATAAATTTGTCAAAACTATACAAATAAAATTTGTGCATATTTTATGATATGTATATTCTACTTCCTTTAAAAAAGTCTGGGAGGATATATAAACTAAATTATTTCTAGAGAGTATTTCTAGAAGATATTTTCTACTTTTTACTTTATATATTTCTGGATGACTGGATTTTTATCACATCCATCATATAGTATTCTTAAAATGACCTTTTTTAAACAAAAATTTAGGAAATACTTTAAACAAGTTCTTAGATTTGCTTTAAAATAATCCAGGGTGGGCCGGGAGTGGTGGCTCATGCCTGTAATCCTAGCACTTTGGGAGGCCGAGGCGGGTGGATTGCCTGAGCTCAGAAGTTCGAGACCACCCTGAGCAACATGGTGAAACCCTGTCTCTACTAAAAATACAAAAAATTACCTGGGCGTGGCAGCATGTGCCTGTAGTCTCAGCTACTCCGGAGGCTGAGGCAGGAGAATTGCTTGAACCCGGGAGGCGGCGGTTGCAGTGAGCCAATATCGTGCCACTGCACTCCAGCCTGGGCGAGAGAGAGACTCTGTCTCCAAAAAATAAAAATAAAGAAAAAAATCCTGGGTGCTGTGCACTGGAGATCATGTCCGGGGACGGCAGCTGCAGCCAGACCCAGAGCCGGGCCATCCCTGCCACTCGCTGGGTAGTGCTGGGCAAAGGCATGCAGCTACAGCACAAACCCCCAGCGGCACACTCTTCAGCACCACCCCGGGAGGCACCAGGATCATCTACAACTAGAAATTCCTGGAGCGCTGGAACTCACCCATGACCAAAATACCCCCGAGGGATCTGTCCACCATTCCTGGGGTCACCAGCCCTGCCAGTGATGAGCTCCCAAAGGAAGCCAGCCAGAGCCACCTGTGCAATAGCCCAGACGATAAGTGGGCGGGCCATGAAGAATCGCTATTTGAGATGGACATTTAAAGGACCAGCCATCAGATCGTGCATTGCCTATGGGCCCCTCCGGGCCTTCCTGGGAGGGATCACACCACCCAGGCCTTATGAAAGTTTCACACTGGGCAAGCGTGGGACATGGGGTCAGCCACCCCAGCTTTCTCTCCCTCTCAGGGCACCTGCCCCCTCCTCTTTGTGAAAACTAGCAGATTATCTCCTAGTGACCTAGTGCCTCTGCTGATGCAGGAGCTGCTGCCCCAAGGGGAGTGACCCCAAATAGTACACCCTGCAGCAGAGTGCCAGGAGTGCCAGGAAGTGGACAAGAACGAGCCCTTCCTTCCAAATAATCCAATGATCGGCTCCTCTAGCCCTGAGCCCTGAGCTCTGGGGGTGCAGCCACCCCTTCTTTAGGTTGATGTTTCTGGGAAAGCTCCCTTCCCCCTCCTCCCACAAGAGAGGAAATAAAAGCCACTTTCGTTCGCCATAGGGCCAAAGTTGGGCCCTGTCTGAAAAAATAAAATAATCTAAAAGGCGGGCAGGACTAGAGTGGAAGTAAGGACAGTGGGAAGTGAGTCATCTGTTGATAAATAATAAAGTGGGAGAATGGGAACATGGGACTTCATTAAAAATCTCCTTTTGTGTATGTCTGAAAATTTTCCTAAAAGAAAGTAGAGGAGGAGAATGGGTAGATCTGTCTTTTCCACTAAAGAACAACCTCCAAGACATATCATTAGGGAAAATACACAGTAGAGAAGAGTAGGCATGGAATACTAATATTTAGTGGAAGTAGAAGTAGAGTGTTCATGAAAGAAAGAAATATTTCCAGAAGGATATACAAGAAACTGGTAACAGAGGCTACCTCTGGGGAGAACTGGGAGACTGTGAGGCTGGGTTCTAGGAAACTTTTCACAGTGTTTACTTTATTGCACTGTTGTAATTTTTCTCACACACTTTTTTTTTTTTTTTGAAATGGAGTTTTGCTCTTGTTGCCCAGGCTGGAGCGCAATGGCATGATCTCAGCTCACTGCAACCTCTGCCTCCTGGGTTCAAGCGATTCTCCTCCCTCAGCCTCCAGAGTAGCTGGGATTACAGGCATGTGCCACCATGCCCAGCAAATTTTGTATTTTTAGCAGAGACAGGGTTTCTCCATGTTGGTCAGGCTGGACTCAAACTCCCAACCTCAGGGGATCTGCCTGCTTGGCCTCCCAAAGTGCTGGGATTACAGGCATAAGCCACCGCACCTGGCCTCATATATGTATTTTTAAACTGAAAAATAAAATAGCAAATAGTCAAGTTAAAAAAATTTCACACAGGGCCAAAGGATAAAAAATTAAAGTACAATAATCATGACCCACTTACCATTCAACCCTTCTCTTCAAAGATACATATTCTTATCCATTTCTTGTATATCCTTCCAGAAAAAAATTGATGCATATACATATATGTACACACAGACACACATACATACTTTAAACATTAAAAAGAGATACTACATACGCCTTTTTTCATTAATAATAAGTCTTCCTTATTAGCACATCCCAACCTAGTTCACTGTTTTTAACTACCATCTAGTATTCTACTGCATGAATATTGTCAATTTTACTTAACTATTTCTCCACCAATGGACATCTAATTTTTTTGACATTTTTGCTATTGCAAATATTGCTACAATACATATATCACTGCATTCTTTTGAGAACATATTCATAAGGTAATTTCCTAGGTGCAGAATCATTGAGTGAAATGAAATTAACATTCTAAATTTGTCTATATATTGAAACACCAACTTGCCAAAAAGGTTGTCCCAATTACCATTCCCATCAACTGTGTCTAAGTGTCTGCTCCTTAACTTCACTGCCAATATTATCATTCTCACTTGTCATAGACTGAATTGTATCCCCCCACCAAATCCACATGTTGAAGCCGCTAACCCCCAGTACCTCAGAATGCGAATGTATTAGAGAAATTGGAAATACAGGGCTTTCAAACGGTCTAAGTTAAAATAAGGCCTATTTCTAAGTTAAAATAAGGCCACCAGCATGAGCCCTAATCCAATCTGACTAGTGTCCTTACAGAAGGAAGAAATCTGGATACACAAAAAGACACCAGGGATGTGTACAAATAGAGGAAGGACCACGTGAAGACACAATGAGAAGGTGGCCTTCTGCAAGCCAAGAAAACCCTCAGGAGAAAACAAACTTGCAGACCATTTGATCTTGGATTTCTAGCCTCCAGAACTATAAGGAAATAAATGTCCACACCGAGCACAGTGGCTCACACCTGTAATCCTAGCACTTTGGGAGGACAAGGCAAGTGAATCACCTGAGGTCAAGAGATTGAGGCCAGCCTGGCCAACACGGTGAAACTCCATCTCTACTAAAAATACAAAAATTAGCTGGGCGTGGTGGCACACACCTACGATCCCAGCTACTCAGGAGGCTGAGGCAGGAGAATCACTTGAACCTGGGAGGTGGAGGTTGCAGTGAGCAGAGATTGCGCCACTGCATTTTAGCCTGGGTGACAGAACGAGACCCTGTCTCAAAAAAAAAACAGACACAAAGAAACAAACAAAAAGAAAAGAAATGTCCATAGTTTAAGACACCTAGTCTGTGGTATTTTGTTATAGTGGTCCTAGCAAACTAACAGACCACTTTCTAAATTTTAGTAATCTCTGTGTATTTTGTATTATTAAAAAGTTCCTTCATTGTTTTTGTTTAACAAATACTTTATTACTCTATTTGCATAATCCTCTAATCCTTATTTAACCTTTACTTAAAAAACAAGTTGTTTTAACAAATCACGTCCATTTTGTGTTGCTATAACAGAGTACCCAGGATTGGGTACTTTATTTTCATAAAAGAAATGTAGCCAGGTGCAGTGGCTCCTGCCTGTAATCCCAGCACTTTGGAGGCTGAGGCAGGTGGATCCCTTGAGGCCAGGAGTTGAACACCAGCCTGACCAACATGGCGAAACCCTGTCTCTACTAAAAATTACAAAAATTAGCTGGGCATGGTGGTGCACATCTGTAATCCCAGCTACTCAGGAGGCTGAGGTAGGACAACTGCATGAATCTGCCATAAGGCAACAAATCAGAGATGGAAGCCTACACTTCTGGTCTAGTTTCTTTTGGTCTCTTCCAACGTCTCTCATCTTCAAAACATAGGAAGAAACTTTGTCCCTAGCTACCCTAGTTCACAGAGTCAGAATCCTGAAGTGTAGAAAAGGTAAGCCAAAGGGATTCTTGGAGAGTTCGAAGAGAGAGTCAAGTTCTGACCCAGCCAGAAGGGCAATCATGCAGCATGATTTCATATGATTTGCTTAGTATTTGAAACACTGGAATTTGAGAAAATGAGTATTGCTTTTTTTCTTTGACACAGAGACTCGCTCTGTTGCCCAGGCTGGAGTGCAATGGCACAATCTCGGCTCACTGCAACCTCCACCTCCCAGGTTCAAGTGATTCTCCTGCCTTAGCCTCCCGAGTAGCTGGGATTATAGGCACCCACCACCACACCCGGCTAATTTTTGTATTTTTAGTAGAGATGGGGTTTCACCTGGTTGACCAGGCTGGTCTCCAACTCCTGACCTCAGGTGATCCACCTGCCTCGGCCTCCCAAAGTGCTGGGAGTGAGTGGTGTGAGCCACTACGTCCGGGCAAGTATCGCTATTTTTATAGTAATATGCTCTTTGCCTAAAAAAATAATTTAAAGACACTGACCAGTGAGAGGCCAAGGCAGGCAGATCACTTGAGGTCAGGAGTTCGAGACCAGCTTGGCTAACACGGTGAAACCTGGTCTCTACTAAAAAAATACAAAAATTAGCTGGGCATGGTGGTGCATGCCTATAATTCCAGTTACTCGGGAGGCTACGGCAGGAAGGCAGAGGTTGAAACCGGGAGGCAGAGGTTGAAGTAAGCTGAGATCGTGCCACTGCACTCCAGACCTGGACGACAGAACAAGACTCTGTCTCAAGAAGAAAAACAACAACAACAACAACAACAACAGAAAAAAAAGACATTGACCAGGTCCATTGACCTTTTAGGCCTACGTCCAGTTTAGAAAAACAAAAAAATGTGTATAGACTTATAATCTCTCAATATCTTCTTGGTTTGGTTAGCCATAATTAAACATGGTTTTTTTTCTACTAAATTCTTTTGGGATCCTTTTACCTGAATGCTGCTTTCTTCATCTTCTCGAGGTGACTGTGCAGGCATGACTTCCACATCTGAATTATCAGATGAGGTATTACGTTTTCTCTTCTTACCCACTACAGGAGTGATGGTGCTAAAAAGGAAAAAAACAAATTCATTTTCAGTGAAGGCAAAGAAAATTTAGCGGTAAAAAAACGTAATTAATCTAAACCATCACATACAAAACTTCCAGACAGTCAATAGGACACACAGCTACTAAATAGGGTGTTTGAAAAAAAGGAAGATATTAGGATTTATAAACCACTGACTGACCCTCACACCATATTTGACAAATCCTTGTTATTACTGTGTTCACAAATATCTGAAGGAAGGTAGCACAAGATAGAAGAATAAATACCAGATTAAGATGCAGTTCCACTTGTGTCACTACAAGAGCATTAGTTTCATTATTTGTAAATATTAGAGAGATAATACCTGTCCTGACAGTTACTGAGGCTCAAATAAGAAATATAAAACTGTCTTTTAAAAGCTGAAAAATCCAGTACAAATATAAAGCATTATTATATTTGCACCCCAAAGCCTGAAGAATCCCAGAGAGTAAAAGCTAATAAGAGAGGAGAAGATACAAGACATGGAAGGGAAAGACAGGACACTCAATTATGACAAGATTATGTGGCAAGCCATCACTTTTCTGTCAACACGGCTTAAAGTTAATGGTAGATGCTGAAATCTCCAATTCACAGATGAGATGCAAGAACAGGACAGCTATGCCTCCAGTAGGTCTCTTTTTACTGATGTGGGTGGTAGGAGGTAGTGAGAAATCTCTTTCACAGTACAGTAATACAAAATCAGGACAAATATATGAATGCAGAGTCACAGCTTTTAAAGGTAACTCCCAACACAGTGACAATCTTTCCTGTGCCTTCGTGTTTTCCTCTTAAAATATGCTAATTTCAATTTTCCATTTAACAAATCCTGTAAGCATTAGGACAGAAAAAAGAAAGGCCTTATTATTTTCTATAATAGATCATCTTGAACTAGGTAGCTAGTAAATACATATAAGTTCCTCAACCCATTTTAGAAATGAGTGCTCTGCCCTCAAATGTCCCATCAAAACGGCAAAGAGTACTCACTTTAGCTTACTCTTGCCCTTTGTTTTGGAGGTACCAGATGTTTTGTTCTTCTTTGGCTTTTCCTCTTTCAGCCTCTCCCCAGCACTCTTCTTCCTGCGTTTCTTCTCACCTTCCTCCTCTGGCCGAACGCTGGGCAACTCATCCTCATTTAAGACTCGAGGTATGTTCTGCTCACCGCGGGCACGGGCCCTCGCAATGGCCTCCGCTACAATCCGATTTGCTTTCTCTTGTTTCTTCTGGTGTTCCAATCTGCGGTTTTCCTCCATTCCTGTCTTTCCCCCCGAATGAGGAGCAGAGCTTGCTGGTGATGACAAAGCTGCCACTTCACTGGCACTTAGAACTTTAACTACAGAGAGCCCAGAAGAGGCCCCTTGGGAAGAGCCAGCCTATAGAAATAAAGACACTACAATTTCAACTTGCTTGTAGTTAAATGGCCTAAATAAAATCCAGCTGTGAAGCAGGGGGGCTAGAAACTAGTTCTTTAATCCCTCAAGAACCAAGCTCAGACTAAATCTTACTGAACCTACACCTATTTTTTAAAATGTATTCTTTTGGTGGGAGAAGGGTGAGAAAAAGCAAGAAATCTGCCAAAATAAACTTCAGTATCCTTTTGTTATGCTTCCATCAATACACATCTCCACTACTTCAGAAAAATTACAACTAATATATCCAATATTGGGCTCTGGCCTAACAGTAAAAAAATTCAAATTCTACGCTTGGCCTACCTTTTAT
>NW_016815584.1:664454-675121 GCF_001698545.2 Rhinopithecus bieti | reverse complement strand
AGGGCAGGGTGGTGGGGGTGGGAGGAGGACTGATCACTTATTTCTTTATATACTTTCTGAAATATCATTTAAAGGATATCACAAATCATTTTCATTTCACAATATTAGGAAAAGACTGTAAATGGAACAATTCAAAAATACATACTAAATAACCTCATATCCCAAACCCAACAATCCCTCTCTAACCTTTTAATAATATAATTAAAATAAGGTTTCCAGGGATGAAAGAATTAAGTCTGCATCTCAGTTCAGAGATACAAAACTAGAGTGGTTACCGAGGGCAACAGCAATGGACTAAGTAGTTTTGTTTTCTTTCTTTTCCTTACTATGTAAGTCTCTCACCTGCGGCTGCAGTACCACCTTGACTGGTACTGAAAGTCTTTGTCCTGGGCTTTGTCCTGGTCCCATTATCTGAGCCTGCTGTACAGAGGACAGAGTCACTGGCTGGGTTGAGGGTGGCTGCTGGGGCTGTGGCTGCGATGATGGTGGTTGTGGTACAATCTGGATTTTTTGCTGTGGTTGCTGCACCTGCAGCTGGATAGTTACTACCTTGGCAGGCTGCCCTTGGGCATTCTTGGCTTGAGTCAGGGCTGCCAGCTGGTTGCCCTGTAACACTATCTTGCCTGGTAGACTCCCTAGCACAACATGCCGATGTCCTTGGGGACCTCCAGACTGTGGCTGCTGGAGGACCAGGGTGATGCGTTTCGATTCACCCTAAAGTGAAGAAAGGAAATTGCAAGAGGAGTACAACATTAAAGAATTGTATACTCTGAAATATTTACACCAGTTTTCTTCATCCTAGAATCATAAAAACTGTGGGTCAGAAGACACAGTACAATTCACTTTGTTCATCACCCTATCTGTCTTGATAGAATCTTTTTTGTTATTTTTAGAGACAGGGTCTCGCTGTATTGCCCAAGCTAGAGTGCACTGGCTATTTACAGGCACAACCCTACTGCTGATCAGCAAGGGAGTGCTGCTCTGCTCGTTTCCAAAATGGGCCACTTCAACCCTCCTTAGGCAACCTGGTGTCCCTTGCTCCTGGGAGGTCACCATATTGATGTCAAACTTAGTGTAGACGCCTGATTAGCATAGCACACCAACAGCCCAGAAATCCTAGGCTCGAGTGATCCTCCCACTTCAGCCTCCTGAGTAGCTGGTACTATAGGTGCATGCCACCATGCCCAGCTAATTTTTATTTATTTTTTTTGTAGAGATGAGGTCTATGTTTTCCAGGCTGGTCTCGAACTCCTGGCCTCAAGCGATCCTCCGGCCTCAGCCTCCCAAAGCGCTGGGACTATCAGCTGTCCTGACAGAATCTTTTCTATAATGCTTCTGCTTAGTAGGTATCAAGCTATGTTTTTAAAACTCCTGATGGAAGGCTATCTTCTAATGCAGCAGTTCATTTATGGAAACCTATTAATACAAAATTCCTTATATTGAATTGAAATCTGCCTCCTTGTAGCTTCTTCCCACTAGACCTACTTTTTTTTTAAAGACTGGGGTCTCACTCTGTGGCCCAGGCTGGTCTTGAACTCCTGGCCTCAAGTAATCCTCCTGCCTCAGCCTCCTGAGTAGCTGGGATCACAGGTGAGAGATATTATGCCTGGCTAGTCCTACTTATCTCAATGCTGCGCCCCCACCCCCACCAACTCTTTTGGCCCTTTATTCAGATGCTAGAGCCTCTACCATCTTACACTAGAAACTAACACTTTCACTGAGCAAAGTAGGAGGGGGACAATCTTAGTAATAAGAATACAAGAAAGATATAAATAGCTCTTACAAGTCTTGCAAATATAAAGATAATTCTTCAAAGATGTTTCTTTGTTCCCATAGCATCCCATATTTCTCATAAAACTTTATATCACACAATTATTGTGAACTGTTGCTTAATATCTGTCTTTCCTGGCAGACGGTGAGCTCTGTAAGGACAGGGACTGTGTTTGTCTTATTTAGCACCAGCTAGGTACAATGTAAACATGTAGTAAGAGCTCAAAAAATGTTAACATTAACTGCTTCCACCTAGCAAGTACTAAGTATGTGGCTGTCACACTAACTGATAAAAAGCAAAGATGGAATTTAAATAGGCTTTCCCAGAGAAAGCTCTCATGCGCTCGCTCTCTCTCAAAGAGTTGCTGGGCCCTCTATGAAACCAAAATTCACCTCCCCCTTTCACTCAAGTCACCTGGGTAGGTGTAGAGGTCAGTGTAACTGCAGGCTTCAGTGGGGGCCCTGTGGCCCCAGGGTTTCCAGCAGGAGCTGGACCCTTAACTGGCTGGAGGACCAGCTGCTTTACTGGTCGGCTGGGCTGGACAATGCGCTGAACAGCAGCCTGGTTCCCAGGGACCTTGGCGGCCAACACTGTATTACCAGAGACAATGGAAACACCTGGTCGAAGGGGTGTGCCGGTTAGCACTTTGGTAAAAGTGACTTTTCCACCATTGGCTGTGCCTGCCACCAGGGGCTGAGCTGTGCTGGTGATACCTTGGGCCTGAATTTGTGCCACATGGGCACCAGTGACTGAGGAGCTTGGTGGGGCCTTAAGGATAACAATCTTAGGGGCTGACTGAGGTGGCTGCCCTCCAGCACTACTGGAGGAGACAGCTGTGGCAGAGACACCCATGAAAGGATTCCCTTGGCTCAGGATCTCCTGGCTCTTGGAGACCTGCAAAAGTCCTGATGTTGGTGTCGATGTCTGTAAGACAGGTTGGGCTGGCTGCTCCTGGCTGGCAGGCTGAGTGGTATAATCATGCAACGTTATGGATTCTGGAGCTGGAGCTGTGGATTCTTTGGGAAGTTCTGTGGGAGCTGTTTCCTCTGGTGGAGGGACCAGTTCACTTGCTGATGAATTCCCCACATCACCACCTCCACCATCCTGGTTCATCTGATCCAAGGAGTCCAGAGAGCTTGGCAGTCCAAGGGCTTCCTCAATGGGGTCTTGTGTGACCTGGTTAAAGCTGTCATCAGTCAAAGAGTCCAGGCCAAATAAATTTGGGTCATCAAACAGATCCATGATGGGGTCTGCCATCTTGGGAAAGTAATGGAGGGTATTTCTCCAAGGTCTAGGGAGGGAAGGGGAGGGGGGGTACTGGCTCTCCCCTCCCCTCCCCTATTAAGAAAAAAATGTACACAATGTAAGAGGACTACTCTTCAAGTATAGAGGCAAGAAACAAGTGCATGTCAGATTGTCCTGACCTTCATGGAGCAAGATGGCTAGGTCTTCAGAGGAAGATGGTGGAACTCCTGTTGTAGGAATACAAATACAAATGAAAAATAAGCAAAGTTGGTGATCTCAGAGAAAATTTTTCCTTCTAAGGTACTTTCTTAATATTAAATAGCATGAATATAAGAGGGAAATGTGAGGGAATCTGAGGATGAACATACAGCAGAAAGAACACTCATATTTCTGCTTCAAAACTAAAACTAAAAGAGAAAAATAACAACAACCCCCTCTTGGGCACTTACACCTACAAACTTTAAAGATTCTGTCTGTCAAGAGCATTTGGTTGTCTCTCTCCGTTGAACAATTATTATTCTTTGGTAAAGATAAAATTCAAATTCATTTACCTTCTATTTTCAGTTTTTAAGTTAGTAGAACTCAAAAATATGCCACAAGAATTACAGTGACTCTACAGATAAAGGTTTCTGGATATATTCTATTTTATAAATATTTCTTGTGTTTTATATATTTTTACTTACTATTGGCAAAAATAACCATCTTTAACCAAGGCTCATAGTACAATCTCACCAAGCTGATTATACAATTTTACCCAGGAAGTTTTGCAACCTTTATTGTAGTTAACATATTAATCTATAATAAGGTTTTTGTTCTCAAGTTCCCTCTCAAGAAACCTTTCTCGTATTTAAGATAAAAAATGTCAATTGCACGGCTGGGCGCCGTGGCTCAAGCCTGTAATCCCAGCACTTTGGGAGGTCGAGACGGGCGGATCACAAGGTCAGGAGATCGAGACCATCCTGGCTAACACGGTGAAACCCCGTCTCTACTAAAAAAATACAAAAAACTAGCCGGGCGAGGTGGCGAGCGCCTATAGTCCCAGCTACTCGGGAGGCTGAGGCAGGAGAATGGCGTGAACCCGAAAGGCGGAGCTGGCAGTGAGCTGAGATCCGGCCACTGCACTCCAGTTTGGGCGACAGAGCGAGACTCCGTCTCAAAAAAAAAAAAAAAAAAAAAAAAAAAAAAAAAAAAAAAAAAAAAAAAAAAGTCAATTGCAAAGGAGTCAACATTTTGTTTCCAATTTACATTCCCAACTTCCTCTCTTACCATCTCTTATATGTATCTTACATTCCAGTCCAACTAGACTACACAATTCCCTTAATGCAATTCCTACCTGTGTGACTTTGCTTATGATGCTGTACTTTCTGCCTGGAACACGTCCTCTCCATCCCAATGCCAATAATCTTTCGCAGCTAAAATCCTACCAACCCTCAAAGGTCTTCGAATCCATTAAGTGAGCCCTGAACCTCTGACCCTTTAACAACTGAGCAACTTGTGATGACTTGAGCCCTCCACCTCCTGTAAATACCCACACCATTGTTTATACCTTATTTAAAGCACTTACATTTAATATTTTATTATAATGACCTAAGTCTGTCTATATCCTCTGAAGGCCCAAATGGTTACTTTGTGCAAATTGTAAAAAGTTGCCTACTTCTCAAGATGCTTGGAAAACTGCCATACTAAATATATAAAAGTTGGTTATGAATGTATGCAATGTACACTCTCCACAACCCTGTACCATGGCCCAGCTCCTCTTTCTCTAGGAGAAAGTTCTTGGATGATGGGGACTAGGTCTTATTTGTCTGTGGATCCCTAAAGAACCAGCAGGACATAGCACATATAGTAGCTAATCAAAAAACAGTTAATGAATTATACTTGCTTGCATTATCTGGAGTAAACCATTTGATCCTCACAGAAACTAAATGGTATTCTTTGATTCTAACATGAGATGGTAAAAAGCTTCCTATCTTGAAAACGTGTCTTATGAATGGCTGAAAGTAGGTTTACAAAATCCATGCCTAGGGTTTTAAGTTCATGAAACTAGTGGAAAAAGGAAAAGGTATCAAAGACAGGGAAGTATGTCACCATATAACCCAAATATATGAAAAAGAAATATCTGTTCTTTGTATATGATGATAATATTTGACAATACAGGAAAGAAAGTCTTGCTTGGTAAGACCATTTCTCCTAATTTTTGGAAGACACCAGATAAGAAATTTCAGGGACACAGTCCTGACTGAAGGAGACTTTTCCATACAACCCCCCATGCTATGTTTTTTTCCTTCCCAACCCATCTCACTTACCATTATAAAACAATATAATATGGGTTAATAGATCAGATACTCCAACACAGACAAAGAATAAACACAAGTCAAAATTACAAAGTATACATGGTATCTCCAACAATGTTAAACAAGATCTTCCTTGCTTTAGTAATTGTACACTTTTCATATCTCAACCCAAGATCCATACCATCTCCCATTCCTGGCTAGGCTATTCCACCAGCTCATTCCAGCCTCCCATATCTAATATTTGCCTCCAAATTACTCAAAATGGCAATCAGAAAAGTTATGAATGTTTCCTGATTTAATGAAAACCTACTCAATAACTTAATATTAATAAATTTCCTCCCCATTATCATCAACTTTTTTCCAGTATACCTACTTTGGCACCAATTATCTTTCATTCTCTATTCACCATCAGAAGTTAAAGTATCTACAGCTAGGAGTAATATAAAAACAACGGTGAAAGTATCCTTTCTTTTTTTTTTTTTCAAGACAGAGTTTCGCTCCTGTTGCCCAGGATGGAGTGCAATGGTGTGATCTCAGTTCACCGCAACCTCCACCTCCTGAGTTCAAGCGATTCTCCTGCCTCAGCCTCCCGAATAGGTGGGATTACAGGCCTGCGTCACCACGCTCGGCTAATTTTGTATTTTTAGTAGAGATGGATTTTCTCCATGTTGGTCAGGCTGGTCTCAAACTCCCGACCTCAGGTGATCCATCCACCTCAGCATCCCAAAGTGCTGGGATTATAGGCCTGAGCCACCACACCGAAAGTTTCTACTAAATAGAAGTTTATGTTGCAAATAGTTTATAGCCTGCTCCTTCTTCCATGGAGTATTTTGTTACTTCCATGATTCCTTGCTATTTGTTAATTCTAATGCTCTTCCTTTCCCCCATAATGATCCAATCTTAGGCCTAGATTTTTTTTTTAAATAGGAGAAACAAGGCTAATGGTTTCTGATGAATCTCCTTACCCCCACATTACTTAGTGTAAGCTTTTTAAAGATCAATGCATTATCATTTATCTCTCCCTTCCCAATTTTCGAACCAAATTTCTGCTTCTCCTACTTTGGTCTATGCCTAATAATTTAAAAATCTTGCCACCAAGTATCATTACTTCTAAGGCCCATCATCTCACCTATACTGACCCAATTCATCTCATATTTTTATCCTAGTCTCCTACTTCTTTTCTAGCTCCCATCTTTAAACTGTCCTTGAGTCTTACAAGATTAAACCTTCTCCCAACATACATCTAACTTTTTTAACCCTCCTTCTACTACTACTTGTGGGTTACTCTGGCTATATCCACAAATGGCTTATTTATTCTACCAAGCTCATCTTTAAACTGTCCTTGAGTCTTACAAGATTAAACCTTCTCCCAACATACATCTAACTTTTTTTAACCCTCCTTCTACTACTACTTGTGGGTTACTCTGGCTATATCCACAAATGGCTTATTTATTCTACCAAGCTCATCCATCTCATGAATCCTCTCATCCATCTCATGAATTCTCTTTCCTTGATTCAAACCCTAGTAGCAAAAATGAACAGATGTTAAGTGGGTTTCAAGGCAAAGTAACTGCCTAGATAAATAAGTCATACCAACTTTTATCACATTAAGAATGAAAAGCCAGTCTTGGCCCACCATTCCCCAAAAGAGAAACACATGTATGTGCTCAAAAGAAAAGACAAAATTTAGTGGTCGTACTTAGTCACTTTCCATAATTACAAACTAATGACCAGAATCATGACAGAAATCTTGGAGGGCATGTCGGGGGTGAGGAATGGCAGTGGAAGGGAAAAGTAACAAACTAGTCAGTTAATGTTAAAATCCAAGGCCATCTATCTAGAATCGCCAAATAACAATCCAATAACCTGTAGAAAAATACTTTATTATATATGCCAGCATAGCCCTTCACTTTATCTCCTTCTTAAAGGTGAAACTACTGCTTCCCCTTGAGACAGGTACAAACTGATGTTCTTCTGCAGCTTTACCACCTTTAATACAGTTCTTGATTTTTTTTGGAAATCCAGAGTCCCAAGTCTCTCATTCTTATTTTACATTATTCCTCAACCTTGCCCATTTCTATAATAAACTACCTGTCCTATAAGAAAGTATTTTGTTTTAATTCTACCCTATATTTTTCCATCTCGATCTGTCCATACCTTTCAACAAAGCAGTGATTCTCAACCAGGGGATGGAGACTAAGGCCCTTAAGCAGGGCTTCTGGGAACTGAGGGTGGAGATAAATGTGCAGTTCTTAAGGGTGCATTCAGTATTATAATTTTATATTTATCAAGTGAAAAAACTACATCTCATTGTTTAGGCTATTTATATTTATTAACACTGGACAAAGCCTTCTTGGCCAGTGAAGATCTGTAAAAGACTCATGTGAGGAATAGGGGGCAGAGAAAGAAACATTCCTGGCTTGGCAGAGTTACCAATATCTTTGGGATGGGATAAGATTTCCTATAGCCTCTCAAAAGGAGTTTATCATAATTTACTGTTTATGAGGGATGAGAAGCACTAGAAGAGATTAGTTCAGTCATCTAATAGATAAAATTATGTAAAATGAGCTACAGATATCTATTGCCCACTTATAGATTTCTCTGTAGTGACAACCTCTTAGAAGACAATGAACGAATGCAGTATTGAGCAATGCTGACCTCTTTCTGAAATGTGCACTTTTAGAAAGTACCACTCATGACCACTTAACCTCTAGCTGCTCAAAGGTTCGGAAAAAAATAAAGTATTTTATTTACTTCAAAGTATAAATCTTGTTGTTGGAAACTGTATCCTTTCAAGAAGATCAGTTGCAGAGAGACATAAGTACATGTTACTGAAACATAAGATGGATAGAAGCAGCTTAATTTAAATGAGAAATATCTTGAAAATAAAATAATCCAAAGGGCTAAAATGAAAATCACCAACATAATTTTAAAAGAGAAGTATTTTAAAACTGTACCATGAAGACATTTGTGAGACACGAAGGGTCTCAAATCTTATACAGAAATGAAAAATAAACACCCAAAGTGAATGCAATCACAATTTAGAGTCAGCAAAGGATCAGGATGGAAAGACATAGGACCCAATTGGAGCCACTCAGATTTCCTAAGTAGATCAAGATCCTAGGCCATTTTCTCTATCTTCACCATTCTCACTGCCAAATGTGTGGCTACTCTGTTTTTGTTTTCCAATTACTGAAAGAGAAAGCACTCACACCTCAATCAAGGGTATGGTCATTTGGGGGAAAATAAGGCTAGTAAAGTAAGACCTTGTGAATAAATCGGAAAAGCAAAATAGACAACTACGAAAGCTAAAGACATGTATTTTCAGGGGGTAAAGAAGAAACTACAGAGATTTTGTACTCAAATGAAAAAAGGGAAAGGGCGAGGTGAGGAAGTGAGGGGTTGATGGAGAGGAAAACGCGACTGGGGTGGGGGTGGGGGGGACCCGGGTACATTACCTGCTCATACTGCCGGGGTTGGTGCCAGTAAGGTCCATAGAGCAGAGGCGGAAGATTTCTGGTAACTGGAGACCCCAAAATGGAAATTAGGTACATGCACTTGAGGTAAGGAGCTAGCGGGGGTGCCCTCCAGGGTGGGGATGGCCAAGACGGGAAGATGCGGGGGGTGGGGGGTGTGGATGCCCGGGGTAGGAGCAAATGTTAGGGCGGAAGCTGCAGGCTGAGAAGCCCGACAAGCCCTGAAGGAGAAAAGGAGCCGTGCCTCACCCCAGTGGAGGAGAGAGGTGGCTTTACCTGCAGCGGCTGTGGGGGGCCGGTTCGCCCCTCTCCCTGTCTCTCCAGTACCAGTTCCCCCTCCTCCTGTGCAACCTAACATGATGCTCCTGCCCGCCCCGCGCCATCATTGGCTAGAGCGCACTGCCAGTCACCAAAAGCGAGAGGACGCAAAACAGCGCAAAGGGCGGGACTATAAGGAGCTCCCTTCCCCCCTCCCCCGCAGGTTAGGTTGAGAGCGCACGGAGAGGCCTATCCGGTTTCTAGGGCCGAGGCGAAGCCTGCAGCTTGCTTGAAAAAAGGGGGCTGGGCAGAGGAACAGTCCCATAGTACGCGAAACCAGTCCTGGGGATTAAATTCCCTACCATCCACACTGTATTCTTCACCCTAAAGAGTATAAACTTGGGAGGGAGGGTTCCGCGCTAGGCCAGCTCCGCCTCCCTCTGAATCCCCGGCCTTCTAGCAGCCCTGTCAACCCCTCTCCTGTAGTGACTACACTGTATCCCACTACCCAATAAAAGGGGCCAAATCTTCTTCCCTCCATCGTGGGAGTCAGCCCAGTTGGAATATGGGGCCTTTTAAAGCACTCTTTCTGCCACAACACATAAGGCTGCCGCATTTTTGACACTCCGACCCTTCGATACCAATATGACTTTTTAGACAGTAATTCCTGGGGCCCTCTAACAATTCCCGACCCTTAGCCCCCTCGAAACAAACACTCCTTACCCTCTAAACTCGGTTTCCTGTTCTCCCATCTCTTGAAACTCAGCCCACTTTGCGATGTCACTTGAAATCACTCTAGTTCCCAGTGAGACTAGTCAACCCCCGAATGATGGTGTGCAAAGCTTAAATCCACCAAAGTTTTTTTTTTTTCTTTTTTGAGACAGAGTCTCACTCTGTCGCCCCGGCTGGAGTGTAGTGGTGCAATCTTGGCTCACTGCAACCTTCACCTCCCGTGTTCAAGCGATTCTCTTGCCTCAGCCTCCCGAGTAGCTGGGATTACAGGTGCCTGCCACCACACCCAGCTAATTTTTGTATTTTTAGTAGAGACAGGGTTTCACTATGTTGGCTAGGCTGGTCTCGAACTCCTGACCTCAAGTGATCCACCCACCCCGGCCTCCTCAAGTGCTGGGATTACAGGTGTGAGCCATCACACCCAGTAAGTACACTGTTATTAAAAAGAGCAATTTGGCCAGGTGCAGTGATGGCTCATGCCTGCAATCCCAGCACTTTGGGAGGCCGAGGTGGGCAGATCGCTGGTACCCAGGAGTTTGAGACCAGCCTGGGCATTATAGTAAGACCTAGTCTCTTTAAAAAAAAAAAAAAAAAAATTTAGAAAGATGCCGGGCGCAGTGGCTCACACTTGTAATCCCAGCACTTTGGGAGAGTGAGGTGGGCAGACCACGAGATCAAGAGATCTAGACCATCCTGGTCAACATGGTGAAACTCTGTCTCTACTAAAAACACAAAAATTACTGGGCGTGGTGGCATTCGCCTGTAGTCCCAGCTGCTTGGGAAGCTGAGGCAGGAGAATCGCTTGAACCCAGGAGGCAGAGGTTGCAGTAAGCCGAGATCATGCCACTGCACTCCAGCCTGGTGACAGAGCAAGACTCTGTCTCCAAAAAA
>NW_016815584.1:647364-663091 GCF_001698545.2 Rhinopithecus bieti | reverse complement strand
AAAAAAAAAAAAAAAAAATTAAGAAAGATGCCGGGCGCAGTGGCTCACACTTGTAATCCCAGCACTTTGGGAGAGTGAGGTGGGCAGACCACGAGATCAAGAGATCTAGACCATCCTGGTCAACATGGTGAAACTCTGTCTCTACTAAAACACAAAATTACTGGGCGTGGTGGCATTCGCCTGTAGTCTCAGCTGCTTGGGAAGCTGAGGCAGGAGAATCGCTTGAACCCAGGAGGCAGAGGTTGCAGTAAGCCGAGATCATGCCACTGCACTCCAGCCTGGTGACAGAGCAAGACTCTGTCTCCAAAAAAAAAAAAAAAGAGCAAAAAAAGGCCAGGTGCAGTGGCTCGCATCTGTAGTCTCAGCATTTTGGGAGGCCAAGGTGGGCAGATCACTCGAGGCCAGGAGTTTGAGATCAGCTTGGCCAACATAGTGAAACCCCATCTCTATTAAAAATACAAAAACTGGCTGGGAGTGGTGGCACCCACGTGTAGTCCCAGCTACTGTGGAGAGTGAGGCACGAGGATTGCTTGAATCCAGCAGTGAGCCAAGATCATGCCAATGCACTCCAGCCTGAGCAACAGAGTGAGACAATGTCTCAAAAAAGAAAAAAAAAAGAAAAAAAAAAGGGCAGCTTATCTCCTGATCATTAGTTTCCTCTGAAAGTATCCTCAACATTGAAATCCTATTTTCTTATACTCTAAGGACACAAATTAGGAAAATCAATTTGCTTTAGATCTCCTATTTTTAAAGATCCTAGCATTACCACTGTCACTAAAAACACCTAATTACCACTCCTGTAAACAGCAATACTGTTTTCCCATTCACTGTGGCTCGAAACCTCAACAGTCTCTAAAACTTGCCCCTGTAGCCACCATCCAATCATTTGCCAAGTGTCACTTATTCTCTTACAATATATAACAAAGATTTTGGAGCTGCCAAAGACTCTGTCAACCTTCTTAGTGTATAATGAGAAAACTGAGGCTTAAAGAGTTGAATGTTTGACTATGAAACTAAGTGGCAAGTTAGGATTCATACATCTGACTCCTATTTCTACTGCCATCTCCCTTACTTATGTAGTCGCTTGTATAAGAGAAAAGCCTCATAAATAATCTCTCTACTCACCCTACTAATCCATTCTGCAACCAGATTAATATCCTAAAACACAGAATGGCCAAATCAGACTCGTGCTTGAAAATTTTCAAAGGCTCCCAATTACTTAAGACAACATCTTATCTTTCCAGTCTTATTTTCCACTATTTGTCTACATATACTTGCTAGCCAAAAAAATGACAAATTACTATTGTCATATTTTTTCTAATCTGAGCCTAATATTGCTGCCTTCAAATTACACACCTTTGTTTCTTTGCATTACCAAAATCTTACTTACTGTCCTCTAAGTTCAACATCAAATGCCTCTTAATTTATTACTTCAATATGTATTGAGTACATAACATGCCAAGTAATCTGCTAGTATTAGGGATCCAAAAACAAATAAGACATAATCCCTACCCTCAACTCACAGTAAGAGTGCATTTGTGTATGTATGTGGGAAGAGGGTAAAGAGTAGGCAGTATGACAATAGTGACAAATAAAAACAATTATAATACAAGGTGATACATTCAATAAAACCAGCAGGGGCTTAGTAGTTTCTTTTTTATGTTGTTGGTTTTTTTTCTTGGGAAGGAGTCTCACTCTGTTGCCTAGGCTGGAGTGCAGTGGTGCAATCCCGGCTCACCGCAACCTCTGCCTCTTGGGTTCAAGCGATTCTCCTGCCTCAGCCTCCTGAGTAGCTGGAATTACAGGTGTCCACCACCATGCCCAGCTAATTTCTGTATTTTTAGTAGAGATGAGGTTTCACCATGTTGGCCAGGCTGGTCTTGAACTCCTGACCTCAGGTGTTCCACCCGCCTCAGCCTCCCAAAGCCTTGGGATTACAGGCATGAGCCACTGCGTCCAGCCAAGGAAGTAGTTTCTTAAACAATGAAGAAAGGTTACCAGGTGGAAGGGAAAGGTGGGCTGTAAGAAAGGGATATTCAGGCAACAGGGACAGTAAGAGGGAAGGCAAAACAAAGCATAGCAATGAGAAACAGCATGAAACATGTAGAGGAAACTCTAGTTCTGTAGTTCAGCCTTGCTAAAGTGTAAATCGCAAAGAAGGAACTGGATGGAGACGAAGTTGAAGGGATAGGTAAGGGCCAGAGCGTGGAGAGCCTTGAATAACATATTAAGACATTTTCTTTTTTTTTTTTTTTTTTTTTTTTGAGACGGGAGGTCTCGCTTCTGTCGCCCAGGGCTGGAGTGCGTGGCCGGATCTCAGCTCACTTGCAAGGCTCCGCCTCCCGGTTCACGCCATTCTTCCTGCCTCCAGCCTCCCGGAGTAGCTGGGACTTACAGGCGCCGCCACCTCGGGCCGGCTTAGTTTTTGTTTTTTTTATTTTAGTAAAGATGGGGGTTCACCGTGTTAGCCAGATGGGTCTTGATCTCCTGACTCGTGAATCCGGGGCCCGGTCTCAGCCTCCCAAGTGCTGGGATTAACAGGCTGAGCCACCGCGGGGGCCCGGCCAAGACATTTTCTTTTTTCCTTTTTTTTTTTTTTTTTTGAGGCGAGTCTCGCTCTCGCCCGGGACTGAGTGCAAGTGGCCGGATCTCAGCTTCCTGGCAAGCTCCGCCCTCCCGGGGTTCACGCCATTCTCCTGGCCCTCAGCCTCCTGAGTAGCTGCGGACTACAGGCCCCGGGGCCGCCACCTCGGCCCGGGCAAGTTTTTGTATTGTTAGCTAGAGATGTGGGGTTTTCACCGTGCTTAGCCAGGATGGGTTTCTCGCATCTGCCTGACCTCGCTGGATCCCCGCCCGGTTCTCGGGAGCCTCCCAAAGGTGCTGGGATTACAGGCTTGAGCCACCGCGCCCGGCCGACATTTTCTTACAGGTGGATTAGGAGCCACTGAAACATGGAATAACATAATCAGAATTACATGTTGTTTAGCTAACTCTGGCTTTAGGGGGTGAGAGGAAACAGGACACAGAAGCAGTTAGGAGGCTGTTATAAGAGACCAGAAAGGAGTTGTATGGTGAATATTTGCTGGGGTTTTTTTTTCTCTGCTCAGCAATCAAAAGGCCCCTTCCTATATTTTCCATGGAAAGCTGGATCTTATCTCCCCATATGGAGCCTGGGGAGATAGGGCTCAATCACCTCCTCCCCTTCCTAGCAAAGAAGAAGTATGCCTGCACATGACCTAGGCTACTTTAAGTGGATACTCCTGTTGGGGAAGTCTAGACTTTGCAGGAGTAATGCAAAGACCCAGGACCAACCAGTTAGACAATATTTGGCAATGGCAGACACTAGAGTCCAACTGTAGCATCCTATATAGACTGGTCAGCGGTGTGACCTGACCTTCTCTTTGGTCTTCCCTCCTTTGATTTCATACCATTCTTTAAACCAGGTTCTCTAACATTCCCATTACTTTTTTGAGCCATTCAATGGCCTTCCAATAAATTTTCTTTCTGCTTAAGTTAGCCAAAAGATGATTCCTGTTGTTTGCAACCAAGAATCCTAACACAATGATTAGGGCCTAAATTATAGCAATATGGTTCAAAAGATAGTGATGGAATTTTTTATTGGCCTTTTGCTAAGATCAAGTTTTAAAAATCATAATGGGAGGGAAACGACAGAGCCAGAAACACTTAAGGGATAAAAAATCAGTAGAACCTGGAGTTCAGAGGGAAAGAGGAATAGTTTAGCCATATCAAAAATGAGCTGCCTATAGTATGTTAAGTAGTGACATTCAGTAGGAGGTTGATGTATGAGTCTAAAAGTCCGGCTTGGAGATAGATTTTGATAGTTATTTGCAACTAAGTGGTAGCTGTAAAAGTGGAGATTACCCAGGGAATGTGAAGAGCAGACCAAGGATAAGAAAAACTGCAAGGCTGGGAGGCCAAGGCTGGAGAATTGCTTGAGCCCAGGAGTTTGAGATCAGCCTGGGTAACAAAGGGACACTGTTTCTACAAAAAAAAACCAAAAAATTTAATTAGGGCGGGTGCAGTGGCTCATGCCTGTAATCCCAGCACTGGGAGGTGGAGGCAGGGGGATTGCTTAAGCCCAAGAGTTCAAGACCAGCCTGGGCAACATGGTGAAACCCTGTCTCTACAAAAAATACAAAAATTAGCCAGGCATGTGACACAGGCCTATAGACCCAGCTGTTTTGAGGGCTGAGGCAGGAGGATTGCCTGAGTCCGGGAAGCTGAGGTTGCAGTGAGTCAAGACTGTGCCACCGTACTTTAGCCTGGGCAACAGAGTCTGACCCTGTCTCAAAATAAAATTAAAAAAAAAATGAACCAGGCATGGTGGCACATGCTGTGGTCTCAGCTACTTGGGAGGCTAAGGCAGGAGGATTGCTTAAGGCTGCAGTGAGCCAAGTTCATGACACTGTATTCTAGCCTGGGTGACAGAGACCCTATTGGAAAGGAGAGAAGAGAGAGGGGAGGAGAAGGGAAGAGAGGAGAGGAGCGGGGAGGGGAGGAGAGGGGAGAAAGGAAAGAAAGGAAGAAAGAAAGAGAACAACTGCACAAATATTGTTGGGAGAGACAAGAGAATGTTAATGTCTGTGAAGAACTGGAGAACCCATATCCATTCCGAAGAATGTAGCTGCAATTCACCTCTAATTAAGTCCTGCCAAATGGAAACACATCCAAGGTTAAAAGAAAACTTCAGATTTTCCAAAAGCCAGAAATGTAGAGTTTTATGCAAAGTCTTTTAGGTTTTGACTGTAAATAACTATTGTTTTAAGAAAACTAAACACTATGCAGGATAAAGAAAACACTTAGCTAGGCCGGGCGCGGTGGCTCACGCCTGTAATCCCAGCCCTTTGGGAGGCTGAGGTGGGCGGATCATGAGGTCAGGAGATTGAGACCATCCTGGCTAACACAGTGAAATGCCATCTCTACTAAAAATAGAAAAATTAGCCAGGCGTGGTGGTGGGCGCCTGTAGTCCCAGTTACTCAGGAGGCTGAGGCAGGAGAATGGCGTGAACCCGGGAGGTGGAGCTTGCAGTGAGTCGAGATTGCGCCACTGCACTCCAGCCTGGGTGACAGTGTGAGACTCCATCTCAAA
Source organism: Rhinopithecus bieti (assembly GCF_001698545.2). NCBI lineage: Eukaryota > Metazoa > Chordata > Mammalia > Primates > Cercopithecidae > Rhinopithecus > Rhinopithecus bieti. The sequence goes on along the minus strand of NW_016815584.1, from coordinate 657,981 downwards.
ATAAATAAATAAATAAAAAGAAAAAGAAAGAAAACACTTAGCTGGAGACCCAACTGAGATTTTTAGTGGGGTGAGAAAAGCTGAGGAGGAACCCAGGAGAACATCAGAAATTAAGAATCAGAATAATGCCTTCTTAAGCAGGTAGGGAAAAAACAGCTAGAGAAGTAAGACAGTGCAGTGTCACAGAGGCAGAGAGTAGATATTTGCAGGGGAAGAGTGATCAATTACATCAAACAAAGCAAAAATGTCCAACAATATAAGAACTTTAAAATGTCCACTGGATGTAATAACTGAAAGCCTTTCTGATACCTGCTTTCCACTGTCAAACCAGAAGTAATCTGTCCATGTGAGTTTTCATAGCATTATGTGTAGTCCTCTTTTAGGATAATTACCTTTTACTTTATATTTTACTTACATTTGTACATGGAATAATGAGCTTTGAAGTCCAAGGGACCTGGGTTCAAATTTCTGTCCCATCAAGAAAATTAACTTTTCTGAGTCTAGCTCATTCCTCTACATAAAGTGGATAACAGTATTAAGTTACAGGGACATTTATGAGGATTAATGAAACAACAGGCACAGTATTTGACACATAACTGCTAAGTCCTAGTAGGTACTCAACAAATGTTGTTGGATAAATTGGAAAAGAAATTGTTTTTGCCAATATCTGTACCTAGCATATAGTAATAAGCCTGAGAGAGGATCACTATCTAGATTAATGGCCTCCAAAATAGTTTAGCTTCAGTTGGCTAATACCTATGAGCTTGAGTGCACACTCTAGCTCTCTCTCCCTTTATATTAAATCTAATTTAAGGTGAACAGGAATAGCTACATTCTAGATGCTAGAGTCTGAAGATCATGTTCAACTAAATGGCTTTGGTCAGCCTAAGCCTGTTCTAGATGTTCTATGTCACTAGTATCCAATTTTGAGTGGTGAGACTTCACACTCTAAAGGATCCAAGGAAGGGTCATAAAAATTGCAAAAACACTACTCTCACCCTCAAATGTATTGTTTTCCCATGGCTTACAGGACACCACACTTTTCAAGTTTTCCTTCAATCTATGTAACCACTGTTTTTTTTTTTAAAACCATTTACTGGCCGGGCGCGGTGGCTCAAGCCTGTAATCCCAGCACTTTGGGAGGCCGAGACGGGCGGATCACGAGGTCAGGAGATCCAGACCATCCTGGCTAACACGGTGAAACCCCGTCTCTACTAAAAATACAAAAAAACTAGCTGGGCAAGGTGGCGGGTGCCTGTAGTCCCAGCTACTTGGGAGGCTGAGGCAGGAGAATAGCGGGAACCCGGGAGGTGGAGCTTGCAGTGAGCTGAGATCCCGCCAATGCACTCCAGCCTGGGCGACAGAGCGAGACTCTGTCTCAAAAAAAAAAAAAAAAAAACACCATTTGCTACTTTTTTCCTATACCACCCCTTTAATTGAAGTTCACTTTGGTCCTAGGCCTTCTTTTCATTCTATACTTCCTTTTCAAGGATGTCTAATTCCAATACATCACCTCAATTATTATTATTTTCTTCAATAAATTATATGCTTATGTCTCTCACATCTCTGGGCAAGATGTCACCTTTGAACTTTAGATCTGTATATCCCTCTGCTTACTCCATAGTTTTTCTTGGTAGACTCTCCAGTTCCCCCATCCTCATCCCACCACCACATGTGCACATACACAAACTGGTAATCATTCTCCAGCATATCCTATCCAGTCATGGTTGCACAGACCAGAAACCTACCTTACTACCCGTACCCAATATTTTAAATTCCCATCTTTACCTCCTAAATATCCCTCAAATCCATCTACTTCTGCCTTTATTACCCTTTGGCTCAAAAGATGGCCCAATTTACCATCTTCATTTCCCTGGACTATTGAAATTACCTTCTAACTGGTTCTCTTCCATTCTGCCACTTTAATTCTTATTTATCCTTCAGAGCTCATTTCAACAAAAAGTTGGGCCAGGCGCAGTGGCTCACGCCTGCAATACCAGCACTTTGGGAGGCCGAGGCGGGTGGATCATAAGGTCAGGGATGCAAGACCTGCCTGGTCAAGATGGTGAAACCCTGGCCGGGTGTGGTGGCTCACATCTGTAATCCCAGCACTTTGGAGACTGAGGCAGGTGGATCACCTGAGGTCAGGAGTTCAAGACTGGCCTGGACAACATGGCGAAACCCCATCTCTACTAAAAACAAATTAAAAAAAAAATTAGCCAAGCGTGGTGGTGTGCGCCTGTAATCCCAGCTACCCGGGAGGCTGAGGCGGGAGAATTGCTTGAACCCGGGAGGCAGAGGTTGCAGTGAGTCAAAATCGTGCCACTGCACTCCAGCCTGGGCGACAGAGCAGGATTGGGTCTCAAAAAACAAACAAACAAACAAAAAAAGTGAGCTGGGCACAGTGGCTCACACCTGTAATCCCAGCACTTTGGGAGGCCAAGGCAGGTGGATCACGAGGTCAGGAGTTTGAGACCAGCCTGGCCAAGATGGTGAAACCCCATCTCTACTAAAATACAAAATTAGCTGGGCGTGGTGGCAGGCACCTGTAATCCCAGCTACTTGGGACGCTGAGGCAGGAGAATCACTTGAACCTGCGAGGGGGAGGTTGCAGAGAGCCGAGATCACGCCACTGCACTCCAGCCCGGCAACAGAGCGAGACTCCGTCTCAAAAAAAAGATGGTGAAATCACGTCTCTACTAAAACTACAAAAATTAGCCAGGTGCAGTGGCAGGCACCTGTAATCCCAGCTACTTGGGAGGCTGAGGCAGGAGAATTGCTTGAACCCAGGCAGCAGAGGTTGCAGTGAGCCAAGATCATGCCACTGCACTCCAGCCTGGGTAACACAGTGAGATTCCGTCTCGAAAAAAAAAAAGAAAAGAAAAAAGTTTCCCTTGATTTCCCAGACTAGTAACAGCTAAAATTGTTGAATGTACATTACATGCCAGGCACTCTTCTAAGCAATGAAAATGTATTAACATATTTAATTTTCTTTCTTTTTCTTTTTTTTGAGACAGGGTATCATTCTGTCACCCAAGCTGGAGGGCAGTGGCACCATCTCGGCTCACTGCAACCTCTGCCTTCCAGGCTCAAGCAATTCCTCTGCTTCAGCCTCCCAAGCAGCTGGGACAACAGGCACACACCACTATGCTCAGCTAGTTTTGCATTTTTGGTAGAGATGGAGTTTCGCCATGTTGCCCAGGCTGGTCTGGAACTCCTGGCCTCAAGTGATCGGCTGGCCTCAGCTTCCAAAGTGCTGGGATTACTTTGGCATGAGCCACAGCTCCTGGCCTCTTACTTAATTTTCTTAACAAGATTAAAATAACTATCTCTATTTCACAGATGTAGAAACTGAGGCACAAAGAGATAATACCTTGCCCAATATCCTACAGCTAGTGAAAAGTGGTATCAGATTCAAATTTAGGCAGTGTAGCTCCAGAAGACACATTCTTAACCACTGTACTATCCTATGCTCTAGGTTACATGCCCCATTATAAATTCTTTTATAACATCCAGTACTTCTCCTTTGTTGTAGAGATTGAATAACTGATTATATAATTAATTGTTTGACGTCTACTCCCTCTCCCCCATTAGAATGCAAGTTCCACAAGGGTAAGGGCTCGCGTATGGCTTGTCCATTACAGTATTCCCTTTGCTTATCGGGTGATAATGGGCATTCAGTGTATTTTTGTTGAAGGAATGCACTGAACTTCTAGTCGAAGGTGTGTGGGAGGGAGGTTTCTGAACCAAAGCAATGGCTTCCCTCACTCAGACTGCATGACAGCAAAAGGGGAGTAGCACAGTTTCCTACTAGAAACATTCAGAAGAAGTATCATAAAATCACAAGCACCTTCACTTTTTAGTAGCTGTAGCAGACACAGCTTTTACATAGAGCAAAAGGGGTTGTATGGCACTACACATAAAAGACTGTTTCTTAGAGTGAGGTACTCGCTGTTGACAGTAATGAAATGTTAGTTACCCCATTAGGTTTAGGACTATAATGCCTCAATGGTGACCAATTCCAGCTGTGGTCAGAAGTGAATGGATGATACTATATCCTTTTTTTTTTTTTTGAGACAGGGTCTCCCTCTGTTGCCCAGGTTGGAATGCAGCAGCACAATCTCAGCTCACTGCAACCTCCTCCTCCAGGATTCAAGCGATTCTCCCACTTCAGCCTCCTGCGTAGCTGGGATTACAGGCACGTACCACCACGCCTGGTTAATTTTTGTACTTTTAGTAGAGACGGGGTTTAACCATATTGGTCAGGCTTCTCTCAAACTCCCGACCTCAGGTGATTAACCCACCTCAGCCTCCCAAATTGCTAGGATTACAGGTGTGAGCCACTGTGCCCGGCCGGATGACACTATATCCTTATGACTCAAAAACAGAGCATGGATTCTTTTCTTTTTTTCTAAGTCAACCTCATTGTACATTTTTTTCCCAGTAAAATCCTCAAGTTTTGGCCTAAGTTTGAAGACAGAAAATAAGAGCCTAATCTTTGTGGAACATTAGACTTAGGTCAAGTTTGGACTGGATCTGGAGAAGCTGCTCTTCACTGGCTCATGGTCACTAAGGTGAAAATAATACTCTGTGTTCTAGATGAGAAATCTCTAACCGGGCCAATGTTCACCTTATACTACCACTTTTGGGGATCCAACATAGTAACAATATATATTAATTTAGGTAACGGATTCCTGTCCTCTTCATGCTCCCCCACATGCATTCCTGCATGCCCTATTTTAACTGAGCCAAGTACACATAAATGTGTTCAGCCTAATAGAAAAATAAAAATATTTACTTAATTCAACCAGAGGCTATAAGGAATTGTTTTCACTGCAACAATTATGCTAAAAGAGTATGTGTGGGAGGAGAAACATCATAAAGCACACATACTGTTAAAGTTATTATCAGACTTGTGCCTAAAAACTGACCCCAGTGACATGGGATTCATGAAATTTTAATGGGCTAAACTGACTTGCATTGGCTAAAAAAGTGAGTTACATGCAAGACTGACCAAGTCATTTTCCCCTGTACAGCTTAAAGTATTTCACATCATCTTATCTTCAAAATAACTAAGTTAAATAAAAGAAACAAACTATTTATTCTTTTCCCTTTTAACAGAGATACAAAGACAAAAATAAATCTTACATTCTCAAGGTTCTACAATTGCTAAAGGCACAGCTTTAACAGGCTACTGAATATCTACCTACCTGTCTAGTGTTCTGGTCAAAGACAGTTTGCACACAAGGGTCAGCACTGAACATTTTTTTTTTTTTTGAGATGCAGTCTCACTCAGTCGCCCAGGCTGGAGTGCAGTGGCTCAATCTCAGCTCACTGAAAGCTCCGCCTCCCAGATTCAAGCGATTCTCCTGCCTCAGCCTCCTGAGTAGCTGGGACTACAGGCACGCCACCACACCCAGCTAATTTTTTTTTAATTTTAGTAGAGAGAGGGGTTTCACCATGTTGGTACGGCTGGTCTCAAACTCCTGACCTCATGATCCGCCTGCATCGGCCTCCCAAAGTGCTGGGATTACAGGCGTGAGCCACCGTGCCTGGCCCAGCACTTAATTTTTAAAAGGAGGGAGGCTGGGCCGGGCACGGTGGCTCACGAATGCAATCCCAGTACTTTGGGGGGCCGAGGCGCGCGGATCACGAGGTCAGGAGATTGAGACCATCCTGGCTAACATGGTGAAACCTTCTTTCTACTAAAAATCCAAAAAATTAGCCGGGAGTGGTGATGGGCGCCACCTCCCGCTACTCGGGAGGCCGAGGCAGGACAATGGTGGGAACCCCGGAGGCGGAGCTTGCAGTGAGACGAGATCGCACTACTGCACTCCAGCCTGGGCGACAGAGCAAGACTCTGTCTCATATATATAAATTAATTAATTAAATAAATTAAAAGGAGGGAGGCTGGATAATAAATGGGGCTTTGAAGTCAGACCAGAGTTCCTCTTACTCTTGGTTGTGTTACCTAACCTCACAGTCTTTTTTTAATTTTCCCTGTAAAATGAAACTAGCACCACATACATTTCAGAGCTATTCTAAAAATTAAAAGATAACATACAATGCTTGGCACATAGCAGGCAAATAAAAAGGAATTTATTATTCTCCATCCAATATTTTAAAACAGTACCACTGAAGGCTTTTCTCAAAGCAAAATTACTCCTCAGAGACTTGGCAGAGCTGATCTGTTAGGTAGAATGGAGGGATACCGAAATAGATGTAAAAGTTTCACAATTATATGGCAGGACTGCTGGGCAGGATGAAAGCACTCCAGTACTACCGTGCTGAGAAAGCAGCACAAGTCTTTAACATCATAATCATGAAACAGATTTCAACCAGCGCTTGTGATCTAGAGTCACATCCCAGGTAATTCAACTAATCACTTTTATGTTTGTAGGAATATGTCAGTGTCTATTTCTTAAGTATTCCATTTACTTCACAATACCTGCTTGTGGTAACTTTCAGTTTCCAACTGACTAGACTGTCCCTTGGTAGTTGACATGCCCAGATCCAGCTTACTTAGTTTTTGACTCCCATGACTTTCAGGAGCGTAGTGAAAAAAAGTAACCATTGCTATACTATATATTTAAAATTTCATTTAAAAAAGGTCCCAACAGCAGTCATATTTGTAAAACACACAAAAGCACTACAGTTTATAGGATAATTGATATGCAAATTAAGGAAGAACTGACTAATGTGCCCCACACCCAGAAAGGGGGGAAAAACAAGAATGACTGGATACTGAGTAGAAGAAATGAAAAATACTGAGTAAAAGTTCAATGTTCATATAACTTGCTAGCCCCTATTAAAAAACCCACTAATTTGTGCAGCAGCAACAGAAAATGAAAAAAAAAAGATGAAGAAATTCAAAAATCCAGAAACACCTTACCATTCACGCTGTTTACTTAGATATATGTGTATCTGATAAAATCATGTTTCATACACGAAATTCTGTTATGATTTGGGTCTATCTAAATAGGCAGCCAAACTATAGAAATCATTGGTTTCTTCTAGAACTAACCAAAAGAAATTCCCATATCACTAATATGACAATGTTCTTCTAAATAACCATGTCCCAAAGAAATAATCCCCAAAGATATAGTGCATCCCCAAAGTATGTAGTGAAAGAAAAAAAGAAAGCAGGAAATTCCAAATGTTTCTGTAATAACACAAGAGACAATTTGAGAAACCTTAAACATTTCACAGCTCTCAACTGAGCACTGTGATATGGGCCGGCCTACAACCCCAGCTACTTCGGAGGCTGAGACGGGAGGACTACTTGGGCCAAAAAGTTTGAGGTTGCAGTAAGCTATATAATTGCACCACTGCACTCCAGCCTACATAACAAACAGAGTAAGATCCTGTCTCTTAAAAAAAACAAAAACAAACAAACAAAGCAAAAACAGAAAAAAAAGAAAAAAAAATGTGTAAGACCTTATAGCTGTTGAGTATCCTTCTCTCAAATAAAATTAAAAATTCAGTTACTATATATCCTGTATTGGAAAGCTACTGACATAGTCTTAGAAGAATTACAGACTCTGAAAACAAAAAGGTGTTATTAGGAAATTACTAATCACTGGAATATTGAGACACTACCCAAAGGATTGGCACTATCACATTTAAGGTGCTAACATACAAGGGAGCAATGAAGCACAGTCCTGGTAAATTATCTGATAATTTCAGTAGCATGCTATTTAATTATCTTTTTAAAATGAAATAAACAACAAATAAAATGAAGTCATATACAATAAATATCTATGGACATATTAATATATTAATATACAAAGGAAAGAAAATCAGGGATATTTCACTTCTTAAAATGACAAGGTCAACTCTTTCTTAATAATTACACATAACAGTAAATCATAGTTGTGAAAACTCTTTCCAAACAAACTAGTGAGAATATACTACAGGAGAATCTGAATTTGAAGAGGCTAGAATGTTGTCTAAGATCCCTACACTGCTCCACTGCTTAAAATATATTCCTGGATCTCTCCCTGCTGAAGACTAATGTAAAAGTAATTATCAGCCAGACACAGTAGCTCACACCTATAATCCCAGCTCTTAGGGAGACAGAAGCAGGTGGATAGCTTGAGCCCAGGAGTTTGAGACCAGCCTGGCCAACATAGTGAAACTCCGTTTCTACTAAAAACACAAAAAATTAGCTGGGCATGGTGGCACGCACCTATAGTCCCAGCTACTTAGGAGGCTGACGCAGGAGAGTCACTTGAACCTGGGAGGCGGAGGTTGTGGTGAGCCAAGACCGCCCCATTGCACTCCAGCCTGGGCAACAGAGTGAGACTTGGTCTCAAAAAAAAAAAAAAAAAAAAAAAAAAAAGTAATTATCTATGCCAGGCTAATTTCTATCTATGACTGCTGGAATTTTTATTATTTTGCACCATACAATTAATGGGTAGAAATTACATGCTTTAAGTCTCCTGCTGCAACCTGAAGGCAGCAAATAAGATATTTTGAAGTTGACCATTTTGCTTCATGTTACATTAACAAACTAAGGGCCTAGTGAAGGATGTAAACTATATAATTGATAATAAAAGGGCAAAAGAAATGTTACCTAGAGAACAGCTTAATGAGAAACCTTGGAGATTAAGATACTTTGTAGTTTAAATCTAAAACATTAAGTAACTACAAAGAGGTGGACTTATTTTACAATACAAATACAATAAAAACTTTTAAGTTTCATTTAAAGTTTACTCATACACAAAACTGAGAGATTAAAGGAGAAAAAGGTTATAGAAGACAAAATCTAGAATGCAGTAAATGTTTTGCTGTTGTTTTGAGACAGAGTCTCTCTTGGCTACAGTGTAGTGGTGCGATCTCAGCTCACTGCCATCTCTGCCTCCCTGGTTGAAGTGATTCTCCTGCCTCAGCCTCCAGAGTAGCTGGGCCTACAGGACCGCACCACCACACCCAGCTAATTTTTGTATTTTTTTCAGTAGAGACGGGGTTTCACCATGTTGGCTAGGATGCCCGCCTTGGCCTCCCAAAGTGCTGGGATTACAGGCGTGAGCCACCACACCCAGCAAGAATGCAATAAATGTTAAATAAACTTCAGGTAAAAGAAAACTTCAGGCCAGGTGTGGTGGCTCACGCTTGTAATCCTAGCACTTTGGGAGGCTGAGGCAGGCAGATCAGCCTGAGGTCAGGAGTTTGAGACCAGCCTGGCCAACATAGTGAAACCCTGTCTCTACTAAAAATACAAAAAATTAGCCAGGCATGGTGGCACATGTCTGTAACCCCAGCTACCACTTGAACCCAGGAGGCAGAGGTTGCAGTGAGTCGAAATCACGCCACTGCACTACAGCCTGGGTGACACAGTGAGACTCGTCTCAAAAAAATAAAACTTCATACAACAACTTCATTACATAGAAATAAAACTGTCAGCCGGGCACAGTGGCTCACACCTGTAATCCCAGCACTTTGGGTAGCTGAGATGGGCCGATCACGAGGTCAAGAGTTAAAGACCAGCCTGGCTAATATGTTGAAACCCTGTCTCTACTAAAAATACAAAAATTAACTGGGTGTTGTGGTGCACGCCTGTAGTCCCAGCTACTCGGAAGGCTGAGGCAGAAGAATCACTTGAACCTGGGAAGCGGAGCTTGCAGTGAGCAGAGAGAGCACCACTGCATTCCAGCCTGGGTGACAGAGAGAGACTCTGTCTCAAAAAAAAAAAAAAAGAAATACAACTGTCAGGCTGGGTGTGGTGGCTCACACATGTAATCCCAGCACTTCGGGAGGCCAAGGTGGGAGAATCACTTGAGCCGAGGAGTTCAAGACCAGCCAGGAAAAGATGGCAAAGACCCCCGTCTCTTAAGAAAGAAACACAACTCTCATTTGGGTACTAGGTACCAAAGAAAGACTACATCTTGAACATTAGGGTCCCTTTACATTCCCTAAAAGGTTTCAGTTAAACAGAAGCAAAAATGTACAATGTCAGCGAATTAAGCAAAAAGGAAAGTGCAAAAAATCACAGGAAGATGAAAAGATCACCAACTTGGAGAGGCAAAAGAATAAAAGATCATAGATGATGAAAGAGGGGATATAAATAGTTAAAGTGAGATAAGAAACATGATAGTCTATCAATGAATCAAATGCTAAAGGTAAAATAGTAAATATTATACCACAATGGTCACAGTAATGTAAGGACAGGTCATGCAAAGACCTGCAGATCAAGCACTTGCTCAAATGCAACTCCAGAAGTAGAGTGACTTCTAGAGATGAAAGTGGAGACTCAGAGAAATGTTTGTCTTCTGTTTTCCTCACAAGTATTAGGCTCAATGTAAGCTCAGAACATAGCTTAACTTTTTCAGAGCTGTAGACAAACAGCTCACTAAAGTATTTAATATTCATCTGAATGTTACAGTCCTTTCACAGACGAGAATACCAAATCTTATTTCTTCAGTAAGCAAACACCGTTTTGACACCCACAAATTAATCTTATGTGGTAGTTTTGCTTAGAAAAGTGGCTCATGCCTGTAATCCCAGCGCTTCGGGAGTCCGAGGCAGGAGGATCACAAGATCAGAAGTTCAAGACCAACCTGGCCAATATGGTGAAACCCCGTCTCTACTAAAAAAAAAAAAAAAAAAAAAAAAAAA
>NW_016815584.1:637925-646928 GCF_001698545.2 Rhinopithecus bieti | reverse complement strand
AAAAAAAAAAAAAAAAAAAAAAAAAAAATTAGCTAAGTGTGGTGGCGGGCACCTGTAATCCCAGATACTCGGGAGGCTGAGGCAGGAGAACTGCTGGAACCTGGGAGGCAGAGGTTGCAATGAACCCAGATCGTGCCATTGCACTCCAGCCTGGGTGACAGAGCAAGACTGTCTCAAAAAAAAGAAAACTGACAAAATCAAAAGAGCAGATACACAGGACAGATCAAACATGGAGAATACAAAAACTGTTCAAGTACTCATACATTGTTCCATTATATCCCTTATCCCAATCCATCACTCCTTTGCTATTTCACTCTTGATGTGTCGCCCAGGCTGGAATGCAATGACAGGATCTTGGCTCACTGCAATCTCCACCTCCAGGGTTCGAGCGATTTTCACGTCTTGGCCTCCCATGTAGCTGGGACTAAAGGCGCACGTGACCATGCCTGGCTAATTTTTTTTGCAGTTTTTGTACTTTTAGAGACGGGGTTTCACCATGTTGGTCAGGCTGGTCTCGAACTCATGACTTCAAGTGATCCGCCCACCTCCACCTCCCAAAGTGCTGGGATTACAACCGTGAGCCGCGGCGCCTAGCCCACTATTTCAGTTTTAAACCTTCTCCCAAGCCTGTCTCTTCACACATGCCTACTCTCTCTTTGGCTAATGTCTTTCACTTGCCTTCAGATCCACTGGCACGCCTCTCTTGTAGCAGAAGGTCTTCTTACATGGAAAATGTTTTTCTTATCATAACTCTTTTTTTAAGGGTTGGGATAATTCCAAAGTACTTGAAATAAGTTTCTCACATCTTGCTCTATGAGGTTGACTAGGATTTGTTCTGAAACCTATTGGGCGACCAATACAAAAGAAATTCCAAAGCAGAAAACATGATCTAATTAACTAACACAGGACACTATCCAAATCACAAACTTACTTTCGATATGTAATGTGCCCCATACCAGATGACTTCAGCAGATGCTAACCTAGGCTGAGAATCCTTGCCTGAGTCGACAAACTCAGAAAAGCATGGAGATGAAACGATCTGTAGACACTGGTGTGATGGTAGAGGATGGAGCAGACACTGATAAGGCAGCTCCCCTGGCTTGTGTTTGGGGCGCTCCGCTCTTTATTCTTTAATAGAAAAAGACAGAGTTCTAAATCTCTGCCTTATGGCTCACTTTGCTTAGCCATACAAAAGAGATCGGTCCACTATATACCTTTTCTGTGAAGACCCTAATCACTTCAAGACTGTCGCTTAAAAAGCAAGAGACTGCTGCATTTGCACAGCTTCTGCAGGGAAATTCCCTGCGACACTAGAGACAGGTAAATAAAGAAACTGCATTCGCTCCAAGGCAGGGGGAGGGGTCTTCTATCAGTGAAGTAAACCAGTGAGTTCTGCAGACCTGTCAAGGAAGATGCAAGGCTTGAGCTCCTGTCTTCCCACCATCTCTAAACATTCTCCAACAGCCTGCTCTTCACTCCCAGGAGACCCACAGAACTTACACCTGAGAATAAGTAAAAATCTGCATACGCTTACCCCATGCTTTCCTACCCACCTTTATTATTAAAATACAGAAGAAAAAAGAAACATAAAAAGAAGTAGAAAACCCTAACCACTGATTTCTGAATCCAAAGCATGGAGTAACCAAACGGGGCCGGGGAGTTTTCCCTTCTCTGAAGAGAGGAGAACAAGGCGCCGCCTCCAATCTACACTACGCCCAGTAATGCAATGACAAGCCCTAAAAACTCCACAGCGTCCCAGGCAGTCCCTCGCGGCTCGGCCCGGCTCGGACCCCGCGGCCCGACAGCCACCCTCTCCCCCGACCTCTCACAAAGGAGACTGGCTCAGTCCGGAGCATCACCCCGCACCTGATCCCTCACAACTGGGGGGCGAGCAGGGGGTGGAAGAGAGAGGAGGAGGAGTTACTTAAATCAAATCTCTGAGAGCCTCAGCTTTTGCTGACTCCTGGCCCAGCACTGAGGAGCGGGTGTGAGCGGGAAGCTTACCTGTGCAAGTCCTGGTGCTTCCTTTCCAGGCAGTGTTTCAACTCACCCTCTCCGAGAACAAGGCGCCTTCCGGCGGAGCATGGCCAGCCCTCGCCTCAATCTAGCTTGCTAGTAGTCCATTCTCCCTAGGCTCCGCCCCCCTGCGCTCCCATCCGCCAATGGCAGCACCGAAGCCCGGCCTCTTCCAGCGAGCTAATGTGAGCGCCATCCAGGAAGTCTCTTGAGAGTGGAAGGTCCTAGGAGGAGGAGACGGGTAAGTAGGCGACCACAAATATGCCTGATTGAAAATAAAATCTGGCGGCGGCTCGCCTCTGACGGCTCAGTTCACAGGCGACCAGGCCCCTCGGCATCTATTTTGACCCCGCCATTGGGGGCGCTCTGAACTAAAATAACACTTAGTTACCTACTTCTGGGAAGCCATCTTGGCTCAGACTCGGGGACTGGGTGAGAGTGCTTAAAGAATCTGAAGCCCCTGTCGGCGTTCTGTCCGACTATCTAGGTCCAGCCCGAACATACTCTCTGTGTACACTCAGGATGCCCCTCAGTCACGACGTGAAACCCTTGGCCGTATGTGGTTACGGGCAACCACCACCACCCTCTCACTTAACTGTAGGAGTAAAGCAATGTTAACAAATCGAATAAGCAAAAATTAATTCTTCTAATGACAGTGAAAGTTACAGTTTCCTAGGGTAATCCTTTATGGCCAGCTCACTCAAAATATCAGGACATGTATCTATTCTAGGTGCTACTAATCTTTATGATTCACTGCAAATTTTCCAGTAGGGGCACTGTGAATCAGTTGGAAATCAAGAACAAGGCTTAAGGAGGAATTCCTTTTTAATTTTTTTGAGACGGAGTTTCGCTCAGTCACCCAGGCTGGAGTGCAGAAGGGCGATCTCGGCTCACTGCAACCTCTGCCTCCCGGGTTCAAGCAATTCTCCTGTCTCAGCCTCCTGAGTAGCTGAGACACACACCACCACACCCAGGTAATTTTTGTATTTTTAGTAGAGACAGGGTTTCGCCATGTTGGTCAGGCTGGTTTCAAACTCCAGACCTCAAGTGATCCGCCCACCTCGGCCTCCCAAAGTGCTGGGATTACGGACGTGAGCCACCATTCTTGGCCAAGAAATCTCTTTTTTAAAGTTGTGAGTGAGGGAATCCTTCCAGATTATTAAAGGAATTTCCTCAAGGAGTAACATAATTGCATGGTATTACATAGTGGGAGCTCAGGGCCATTAAGGAGTCATATGTGTGATAAGACTTGGCCTTCCAGTTAGCTCACGCCCCTTTAATCCCAGCAGCTTTGGGAGGCTTGAGGGCGGGTGGATGCCTGGAGGTCAAGAGTTCGAGGACCAGGCCTGGCCCAAATAAGGTGAAACCCCTGGTTCTCTACTAAAAATACAAAAAAAAAAAAAAAAAATTAGCCGGGCGTGGTGGCCTTCAAGCCTGTGGAATCCCAGCCCAACTTTTGGGGAGGGCCCGGAGACGGGGCGGATCACGAGGTCAGGAGATCGAACCATCTGGCTAACACGGTGAAACCAGTCTCTACTAAAAAAAAAGTACAAAAACTAGCCGGCGACGTGGCAGCGCCTGTTAGTCCCAGCTACTCGGGAGGCATGAGGCAGGAGGATTGGCGTAAACCCAGGAGGCGGAGCTTGCAGTAGCTGAGATACGGCCACTGCACTCCAGCCCGGCGGCAGAGCGGGACTCCGTTCAAAAAAAAAAAAAAAAAAAAAATTAGCCGGGCGTTGGTGGCAGGCACCGGTAATCCAGGCTACTCGGGAAGGCTGAGGCAGGAGAATCGCTTGAACCCGGAGGTGGAGGTTGTAGTTAGCCGAGATTCTCACCACTGCACTCCAGTCCGGGCAGGCAACAAGGGTGAAATTCCATCTCAAAAAAAAAAAAAAAAAAAAAACCTTGGCAAAATCCATTTCCCTGTGTATCAAAATCTGTCAGTCAACACGGGTGCGGTAGCTCACGCCCATAATCCCAGCACTTTGGGAGGCCGAGGTGGGTGGATCACCTAAGGTCGGGAGTTCGAGACCAGCCTGACCAACATGGAGAAACCCCATCTCTACTAAAAATACAAAATTAGCCGGCTGTCGTGGCACATGCCTGTAACCCCAGCTACTCAGGAGGCTGAGGCAGGAAAATTGCTTGAACTCGAGAGGCGGAGGTTGTGGTGAGCCGAGATAGAGCCATTGCACTCCAGCCTGGGCAACAGAGAAACTCCATCTCAAAAAAAAAAAAAAAAAAAAATCTGTCAGCTAAATTCTCTCCTGGCTACTGCTGCCATTATATCAATTTGATGTTAGTATTAAGATTTATTAGAACAATGTGTCTGTAAATGCATATACAGATATAACCTTAATAGTTTCTAGGATGAGTCTATTATCCATCTGGTACAGAATAGACCTGTCATCAAAGGAGCTATAGATATTATGGAAAGGGGAGCAGGTGTGCCTGAACCAATTTCTGCTACCTACACTGATCTTAGTATGATTTCCAATGGTCTTGGCCTTCAAAAACCAAAGGACATTGGTAAGACTATGGAAGGAAAAAAAAAAAAAGTGGACATTTCATAACTACCATTCTTCATATGGGGTGGGAGATCCACTTTTTATAATTCTTCATGACCACTTCAGTCAAAATACAGATCATGATTTTACCCAGATACTTTTTTTCTCATGCTTCCCTTACAATTGGTGCAATACCCAAGTACAGAAGGTCATAAGTTGGCTTGGATAATAGAACAAGATATGGGCATTAATATTAAAAAACTGTGCTCCAAAATACCAAAATGGTATCCTTTATTGACTCTGAAAGCAGTAGCTCTAGGCAGAATGCTGTCTTTGACCAATGTTCTAATGCTTCTCAATTGCTAAAGATTTTTTTGTGGGGTAGTCAAAAAAAAAAAAAAAAAATCTTCTTTAAAGAAAACAGTTATTATTACTTCAGTTTTGTCCCAGAGGTAAGGGGCAGGCTAACTCCAAATTCAACAGCTTCAAATCCTTTTGGAATCAAGTAGGATTTTAAAACAAAACAAAAGCATAACCAAAGCAATACCCCAAATGTCTTCCAACTTCCTGTGGTGCACTGTTAACTATTACTACTACTACTGGGGTCAGAATCTAGTACAAAATGAATCCCAAAGAGGCTTCTTCATTATCTTTGATTTAATTTCCTAAGAGGAGAGTATCTACTAATGTTTGGGATACAATCAGAAATGACACATGGAGTATGAACAGCTTTGATACATGCATATATTTAATAATGAAACAATTCATCAACAGCAAAAAGTAAGTAGAAAAATTCATGAGACCTCAGTGCTGTGGAAGAGAATGGGAAATCAAGGAAAAAAGATATATATAGCAACCAACCCAGAAGGCTGCATGATCAGTGAAGCAAAGGCAAATTTGGCTAAGATACTATTATATGCTCTGAAAAGAGAATGGCTGGATAGGTACCCACTTATCTGACTGCTCACTAGCAGGTAGCCTTACTGTATGCCTCATGGAATAGAGGCAAAGAGCCACGGAAAGGTGGGAGGGGAGAAGGAAAAGAACAGTACAAAACCCAGGGTAAACAAATGAGAGAGGCAGAATTACAAAGAGAGGACTCAAGTCTTTTGTTTCCTTTAAAGTCTAAAATAAACCTTAAGT
This sequence comes from Rhinopithecus bieti, assembly GCF_001698545.2. Classification (NCBI taxonomy): domain Eukaryota; kingdom Metazoa; phylum Chordata; class Mammalia; order Primates; family Cercopithecidae; genus Rhinopithecus; species Rhinopithecus bieti. The sequence continues at coordinate 641,262 of NW_016815584.1, read as the reverse complement.
TTTTAAGTATGTCAGTCAAATTCAATGAACACATAATGAGTAGCACTAGGCACTGTAAAGGAATGATGGGGGAATGATTTATAAAAATAAAAGAATGACATGGATCCTGCCCTCAAAGAGCTTACAACTTATATGGAAAGACAAGATTCCACACAAAAACAACTGCAAAACATATTTACATAATAACATACATAAAAATAAATATGCATATAAATATACATATGAATAACCAACATATGAAAACTAAGGAATATTGTGTTAATAATTGCTTAGAGGTACCTAAGTCTGTTACTAAAGAAAAAATTTTGGGACTTTTAAGTATAGTTAGTGGAGAGTAGGGCATGTGCACACGTATGGAACTAGGAATAAATATGTCACATTCAGCAAGTAGATTAGCCTGATTGGAGTAGAAAGTCTAGTTCTAGTTAAGAAGGGAGTTTGATGAAACAGTAGAAGTCTATCTGGTGAAAGACACTACAATGTTAGATCTGGTCCCTAAAATAAAATGAATAGGGAACAAATGTTTTCTTTAGGTAATATTAAGTGGCCACATGTCTCTGACCAACTCCACTGCTCTTAAAAGTTCTGAAGTTACACTAAGAGATAGAAGCTAACAATAGGATAGTAGAGAAGTACTCAGTGCTCTTGGGCAAGTAGAAGGAACTGCTTTCTACAAGAATTCTTAGGAAGTGGCAAGTAGACCCCCAAAGGCAAGGAAGGAAAAAACTCAATGAAATTCTGAGGCAGAGGATCTATCAACCAAAGGCCAACCAGATCTGGGTAATTGCAAGTGTTCAAGCAGAATGTCCTTGACCCTAATTCTTAGTGGGGAGCAGACTGTATATGCTTATGAAATTATTTATTTAGGCCAGGCACAGTGGCTTACGCCTGTAATCCAGCACTTTGGGAGGCCAAGGTGGGCAGATCATGAGGTGAAGAGATCAAGATCATCCTGGCTAACATGGTGAAACCCTGCCTATACTAAAAATACAAAAATGAGCTGGGTGTGGTGGCACGTGCCTGTAGTCCCAGCTACTCAGGAGGTTGAGGCAGAAGAATTGCTTGAACCCGGGAGGTGGAGGCTGCAGTGAGCCAAGATTGTGCCAGTGCATTCCAGCTTGGAGACAGAGCGAGACTCCGTCTCAAAAATATATATATATTTATTTATCGAGACAGAGTTTCGCTCTTGTTGCCCAGGCTGGAGTGCAATGGCGCAATTTCAGCTTAGCGCAACCTCTGCCTCCTGGGTTCAAGTGATTCTCCTGCCTTGACCTCCCGAGTACCTGGGATTACAGGTATGCACCACCACACCCAGCTAATTTTGTATTTTTAGTTGAGACGGGGTTTCTCCATGTTGGTCAGGATGGTCTCGAATTCTTGACCTCAGGTGATCCCCCCGCATTGGCCTTCCAAAGTGCTGGGATTACAGGCATGAGCCATGGCGCCCCACCGTGAAATTATTTTTTTTAACTACTGTGATAATCAACTTTGATCCTAACGATTTAAGAAATTAGTACAGGAGGATAAGAAAAACCCTAATCTATACGGAATGCTCATGTCCTTGAAGGAGGACAGGTCAGTAAGGGCCCAAATTCTCTCCTGGTCTTTAGGTGGAAAGGCAAAACATCACACTTTAAAAAGAGGCTGCTCTCAGCCAAAGCAAGAAAGACCTCTTTCATTAAGCCTGTTGATCTGAAGCTATTCCAGAAAGGAAAAAAAAAGTTCAAGCCAGATGTTCAGCAGCAGCCAGAGTTGGACCCTACGTCACGAGAGTTCCGCTGGGAGGCACTGGGTCCCACTGATGTTGAAATTGACTGTTGGGGCCCAATCTTGATGCCATTTGCCTGTAAAAGAAAAGAGGCAATAGTTCCCACCTCAGTGTTAAAGTGAATTAGAGAGAGGAGGGGGCTATCTCTGCTTGTATCCCAGGGTAGAAAGAAAAAAGAAAGGGGAGAAAGGAGAAATCATTAATTATATTTTCTAAAAGCAGATTTGACCTTGGCAGGTAACCAGGTGCCCTAGCCAGACTGATGTGGAACAATAATCTATGACAGTAAGAATAAGATGACTACCTATGGTCTAAATATTCTAGTTGACTACAAGTGGCTTTTGTGTACTTTTTTTTTTCCGTGAGGAAATGAGGTCTCCCTACATTGCCCAGGCTGCAGTGCAGTGGCTATTCACAGGTATGACCAGCGTGCACTATAGCCTCAAACTTCTGGCCTCAAGCGATCCTACCTCAGCCTCCCAAGCCGCTGAGACTACAGGTGCAGCACTGCACCCCTGTGCTCATTTTAGAGACGGGGTCTCTCTTTGTTGCCCAGGCAGGTCTCGAAGTCCTGGCTTCAAGCAATCTCCCCAGCTCAGCCTCTCAAAGTGCTGGGGTTATAAGCATGAGCCACCACACCTGGCCCCTGTGCTCATTTTTAGGGGACCATATTATACTTAAATGTCATAGCTAGGTGCAGAATTAGGTTGTGATTAGGTAAGAGTGGAGGAGGCAAAGAGCAGAAGTAGCATATGATTCTTTTTGTTTTGTTCCAGAATTTGCTTTATAGAAATTACTCTCCTAAGCCATTATGAATTATACCTCCCTTACGTTCTAGAATAGTAAAAAACTGAGGTTGACAAGAAAATCTCCCATATTGTGTAAGTCTTTTAGATCACCAATAATCTCTTTAAGTATTCTGGGTGTCAGACTTGAGGAAAACAGAAAATGATGACAGGTCTCTGTGTACCTAGATTTAAAAAAAAAAAAGGTTGAATTGGCAGAGATTTTAAATTGTATAATGATAGATGGAGAATGTAAGCATTCCATTCTAGGGAACCTCCAGTTCTATTTAGAACAAACCAAAGTTAACTGCCAGCACTTCTACCCTTTCTTACCTCATTGTGGACATCAAATAAACCCTGTTGGATCTTCCTATATATTTCTTTGGCTGTGTTAATGAAGGCCTGAAAGAGACATAAATCATATCATCAGTCTCAAGTTCAGGTAGAGAAATGAGGGAAAGAGAATATTAATTATTATTCATATTTGAATTTCTAAGGTGAATTAGGAACCATTAGAAAACAGTAAAAAAGGCCGGGCGTGGTGGCTCAAGCCTGTAATCCCAGCACTTTGGGAGGCCGAGACGGGCGGATCACGAGGTCAGGAGATTGAAACCATCCTGGCTAACACAGTGAAACCCCGTCTCTACTAAAAAAATATGAAAAACTAGCCGGGTGAGGAGGCTGAGGCAGGAGAATGGCGTGAACCCGGGAGGCGGAGCTTGCAGTGAGCCGAGATCGCGCCACTGCACTTCAGTCTGGGCGACAGACTCCGCCTCAAAAAAAA
>NW_016815584.1:626934-637478 GCF_001698545.2 Rhinopithecus bieti | reverse complement strand
AAAAAAAAAAAAAAAAAAGCGTAGTTTCAAAAAAAAAAGGGATTATGTGGTATTCTGGTACTGACCCAAGATGCTCCTAGGCTGGCACCTTCTACAAATAAAACACACACACTCTATTCTCCACTAGTTACTGAAGATACCATCAACACCAGGCCTAGGAATGACTACAGCAGAATCCATTAGACACTCCAACCAGAGTGATTTACTAGTAACAAGTGTGGTGTCTAATTCACACTTGCCAACTAGTATTACCCAAAGCAAACGTAAAACCTTGGGAATCAGGGTAAAAGAAAATGGGACAATTCCTTTAAAAGGAATGAGACAAGTAGTCACTATGACCACAAGACATCCTTTCCCGTTTTTTTTTTTGGAGATGGAGTCTCGCTCGCTCTGTTGCCCAGGCTGGAATGCAGTGGCAGGATCTCGGTTCACTACAACCTCTGTCTCCTGGGTTCAAGCAATTCTCCTGCCTCAGCCTCCTGAGTAACTGGGACTACAGACGCATGCTGCCATGACCGGCTAATTTTTTGTATTTTAGTAGAGATGGGGTTTCACCATATTGCCCAGGCTGGTCACAAACTCCTGATCTCAGACAATCTGCCTGCCTTGGCCTCCCAAAACGCTAGGATAACAGGCGTGAGCCACCGCACCCAGCCAAGACATCCTTTCTTTACCCATTTCTTATAGGAGAAGAGAATTCTGAATAAAAGGACAAATAATGGTGTAATCTCTAAAGAGTTTTCCCCACTGTTTTCCAAATAGTACCTCTTCAACATTGCAGGCTGTTTTGGCTGAAGTTTCCATGAATATAAGTCCATGCTCCCTAGCAAAGGCCTCTCCTTCTTCTCTTTTCACATCCCTGCGGGACTCTAGGTCACTGCAAGAGATTAATTAAGGAGAAAACTAAAAAAAGATCCAAGTGAAAGAGGAAACTCTATTTCTAAAAGAATTCCATCGTGGTTTCAATGGCCAGTTATTTCATAAAGAACGTAGATCCTACAAGATACTCTCTTATATAGAGTTACTAATTTCTGTAGCCTCTTAGAAAATATTCTTTAGTTTTGGGACAGCTGCTGCATAGTTGAAGATAATAACTCACTCTATTACAGAGAAAAAGGCTTATCAAGGGTTAGGCAAGCCCCCATAGTTACACAAAACTTAATGCTCTATTGCTTGTTTTTCCAATGAGATCAAGGAGAGCAAAGTATAGATGATGAAAAAAAAAAAAAACCTCGGTCGGGCACAGTGGCTCATGCCTGTAATCCCAGCTCTTTGGGATGCTGAAGCAGGTGGATCACGAGGTCAGGAGTTCGAGATCAGCCTGGCCAACATGGTGAAATCCCGTCTCTACTAAAACTACAAAAATTAGCTGAGTGTGGTGACAGGCGCCTGTAATCCCAGCTACTCGGGAGGCTGAGGCAGGAGAATTGCTTGAACATGGGAGGTGGAGGCTGCAGTGAGCTGAGATTGTGCCATTGCACTGAAGCCTGGGTGACAGACCAAGACTGTATCTTGGGAAAAAAAAAAAGGAAAACTCTAGTTACTAGAAAGTAGAAAAGTCATAAGATGTCCCATCCAGCAGTGATGAGCATCTTCCTTTTTTACTGGAATCAATCCACAAGAAGAGAATGAGCCAGGAATAAGGAAAACACAGTTGTCTTAATTCTAACTGGTTTCATTACTAGTGCATATAAAAGCAGCTTGCCACCAGGGAATTCAGAGAAAGTGATACGGATAAAATTAGATGATATGAGGGAAAAAAGATAGAGCTAAGGACTGAGAAAGGGAATAAAAATGGCATCAAAACACCTTATGAAAAACAGGATAAAAGGCTGAAGATCTGGGCGTGGTGGCTCATGCCTATAATCCCAGCACTGTGGGAGGCTGAGGCAGGAGGATTACTTGAGCCCAGGAGTTTAAGACCAGCCTGCACAGTACAGTGAGACCCTGTCTCTACAAAAAATTTAAAAATCAGCAGAGCGTGGTGACACATGCCTGTAGTCCCAGCTACCCGAGAGGCTGAGGCGAGAGGATCTCTTGAGCCATGGAAACAGAGGTTGCAGTGAGCTGAGCACGTCACTGTACCCTAGCCTGGGCAACAGCATGAGACCTTGTCTCAAAAAAAAAAAAAAAAAAAAACCAAAAAAACAAACTGAAGAATAAGGCAAGGTTGGGCCGTTCGTGATTCATATTTTTCAATTTGAAAATTTCCATTTGTGAGGTTTCCAGTTTTCCAACTCCTTGGGGAAAAAAGTGTAAGACCATTAAAGAACAACAAATCTATAATATTTTAATTTGTTATACCATCAGCTGTGTGAAGACCACGGAAGAACTATCTAAATGTCAACCCTCCCAAATTTATACCTCTAGCCCAGATGCTTGACTAAAAGCACCAGATTTGTACATTTGTGAATTACTTATTCCCACACTGATACCTAAAACGGACTTCAAACTTAACACATCAAAATGGAACTTCTTTTCCCCCAGCCTGTGTTTGCTCCAGGCTTCTGTATCTCAGTAAATGGCATAAGCCAAAATCCAAAGTGTTATTATTGATACCCATTCCTCACTACTCCAAATATCTAATCTATTCCAAAGTGAAGTACTTCCAACATGTACCTTAAAATCATCCTTTTCTCTCTCTTTCCAGGGTCACTTCCTAGACCAAGCCACCATTCTTTCTCATGTGGACTATTGCAACTGGGATCCTACTGCAGCCCTTGTTCCCCTCCAGAGTGATCTTTTAAAATCTGATCAAGCCACTTCTCTACTTAAAACTTCAAAATGCTTCCAGTGTATTTATTCATTATTATTTTTAATCCCCCATCTCCCAAGCTTCAATTTCCATGTATTTAGAATAAAATCCAAAACCCTTACTCAGGCCTCTAAGGTGCTATGAAATCTAGTCCCTACCTACTTTTCCAACCTCATCTTGCATTTAGTCCAATCATACTAGGTTTCTTTCAATAAACGTGTCAAGCTTCTTCCAAGTTCAAGGCATTTGTATAGTTTGTTCCCCCTAAGTAACACCCTTTTAAAAACTCTTTGCCCAGCAGGCTCTTGCCCATCCTTCAGATCCCAGCTTAATATCACTCCTAATCACAAGTAGGTACCCTGTTATTCTTTCATAGCACCCTTTTTCCTCCATTGCATTTATCACAATTGACAATTTGATAAAAATAATTTTGTATTTAATAAAATCTATGCCCTCACTAGACTGTAAGCTCCATAAGAGCAGGGGCATGACTTTTTTTCACCTTGCAAACTCAGAGTCTGGCACAGTATTTTTCAATAAATTGACTGATACCATAAAAACAATTAGCAGGCTGGGTGTGGTGGCTCATGCCTGTAATCCCAGCACTTTGGGAGGACGAGGCGGGTGTATCACCTGAGGTCAGGAGTTCAAGACCAGCCTGACCAACATGGAGAAACCCCGTCTATACTAAAAATACAAAAAAATTAACCATATGTGGTGGCACATGCCTGTAATCCCAGCTACTTGGAAGGCTGACGCAGGAGAATCGCTTGAACCCAGGAGGTGGAGGTTGTGGTGAGCCGAGATCATGCCATTGCACTCTAGCCTGGGTGACAAGAGTGAAACTCCATCTCAAACAAAATGAAACAAAACAAACAAATAAAACAATTAGCCTGTGGCCATGGTTCTCAAATAGTACACTCTGGGCACTACTACAAACTCACAAGGGTGCCATGGGATACTTTAAACTTTTGAGGAAAACACAGTAACACTCAACACAAGGATACTACATGAATTACAAGCTTAAGACAATTTGCAATGTCAACATCAGATCATGATAAAATTCGTTCAATACCTTCATATCTCTGAGAAGGTGTTTTTGGCAGTTGCTGTTATAAAAAAGGAAGCACTACACAAAAATCAATATGGAATGGGAAATGACAGTAGCAGTGTGCAATCGTGATTTCAAGGTCTGAGAAGCTATGCAGTGCCCAGCAGACACACAGAGGTCTTTAGTAAGTAACTGTTGCTATTTAAGAATGAAATTTAAAAACAATTTTTTTTTTTTTTTGGAGACAAAGTCTCACTCCGTCGCCCAGGATGGAGTGCAGTGGCACTATCTCAGCTCACTGCTAAATCCACCTCCGAGTTCAAGCAATTCTCCTGCCTCAAGCTCCTGAGTAGCTGGGACTAGAAGCACGTGCTACCATGCCTGGTTACTTTTTGTATTTTTTTAGTAGAGATGGGGTTTCACCATATTATTGGCCAGGCTGGTCTTGAACTCCTGACCTTGTGATCTGCCCGCCTTGGCCTCCCAAAGTGCTAGGATTACAAGCATGAGCCACCAGGCCCAGCATATTTTTTCTTTTTTTTATACAGGGTCTCACTTCTGTTGCTGAGGAGGAGTGCAGTGGTACAATTATGGCTTCACTGTAGCCTCAACCTCACAGGCCCAAGTGATCCTCCCACCTCATTTAAAAATTTTTTTGTATAAACAAGGTCTCATTATATTGCCCAGGCTGGTCTTCAACTTCTGGGCTCAAGCAATCCTTCCAGAGCTGGGATTACCGGCATATACCACTGTGCCTGGCCTTTATTTTCGAACAGTTACTAAGTAGTTATAAAAAATACTCATGTTGTTTGGGTATAACTATTTAATAAAACTATTAGGTATTTCTTTTGGCCTATGGGTGTCAAGAAAAATTTACTGAGAATAACAAGTGTTGTTAAGGATGTAGAGAAACTGGAATCCTTGTACATTGCTGGAAATAATGTAAAATAAGACAGCTGCTATGGAAAATGGTATGGCAGTTCCTCAAAAACTAAAAGACAGAATTACCATATGATCCAGCAATCCCACTTCTGGGCATATACCCAAAAGAATTCAGAGCCGGGACTTGAACAGATCCATGTTCATAGCAGCATTATTCACAATAGTCAAAGGATGGCAGTAACCCAACTGTCCGTGGACAGATGGATAAACAAAATGTGGTATATGCATACAATGAATATTACTCATCTTTAAAAAGGAAGGAAATTCTGACACATGCTACAATATGGATAAACCTTGAAGACATTATGCTAAGTGAAATAAGCCAATCACATAAAGCACAAATATTACATGAGTCCACTTGTATGAGGTACCAGTAGTAGTCAAATTCATAGAGAAAGAAAGTAGAATGACGGCTGTCAGGGGCTGAGGGATGAGGGGGGTTGGGGAAGGAGGATGTGGAGTTAGTGTTGAATGTGTACAGAGTTTGAGAAGATGAAAAAGTTCTGGAGATGGATGTTGGTGATGGCTGCGGAACAATGAATATTCTTAATGCTACAGAACTGTACACTCAAAAACAGTTAAAATGGTAAATTTTGTGTCATATATATTTTATCACAATAAAATTTTTTTTTACTGAAACACTAAGACTACTATAAACTGAGAAAGTTTGGGGATCAAGATATTCAACGTGCACAGAGTACCTAGATGACTCCTGTTAACTATTATTCACACGGATACAATTTTACCTCTTATTCCCAATGAGCATGATAACCATGTTGGAACTAGAGTGCTGCCGGGCATCCTCTAACCATGAGGTCAGGTGGTTGAAGGTTTCACGCCTACAGCAGAAAAATGTAGAATGCGGGTCAGAGACACACTTCAAAAGGCCAAAACAACTCCAAGTGTATAGGAAAAGAGGGGAAGCTATATGTGTAAAGAAAAATATTAGAGAGGCCATTCCTAGTTAACATCCTTAACAGAATCAGTAGATAGAAAAAAAAAGCTTTAGAGGATGTAGGGAAGAATCTCCCTCCCATGCACCGGATCTGGCTCACCTTGTAATGTCGTACACCAGCAGTGCTCCAGCTGCTCCCCTGTAGTAGGAACGGGTGATAGAACGGAAGGATTCTTGCCCAGCCTTTCCCACCAACATGGCAACAAAAAATCCCAACAAAACCAGGTTATTTCCACACAACTGACTTGATCACATGCCACCCTAATACAAAGGACTTAACTAAAAAAAGAACTTCTATTAAGAAAAGAGAATTAGGGAAGGAAAACATGCCTGCCCGAGAAGAAGCTCAAGTGGGAAATCAGTATTTTTCTATGGGAGTGCATTCATATTTTGGGCAGTCACTTACTCTTCCTGAGAGACTGTCCATCAGATTAGTGGATGTTTAGCACCCTGGATCCCAGACACTAAATACCCGTGGCTCCCCACAGTCAGCGTGATAAAGACATTTGCATACATTTCCCAATATCCTCGTGAAAGAAAAACTGGAAATAGGACTGGAAACGGAGTGTATGTCGTTTTTTTCAATCCCAAATATGATATTGAACACACCATATTAATCTTTCTGTTCCTATTTCTCTCTCTATAAAAATGAAAGTTATCTTAGAATGCCGAAACCTGGTCTAACAGAAATTTCATTCCAATGAATCAATATAAAAATTAGATTAAAAGCACTTAAACTGAGTATCTTCTAACTGACCTTTAGCATTCCACTGATAATGCAGGACTACCTAGATGTCCCTTGCTGAGCTCCTGTCATGGGACACAGGAATAAGGAACAGAGAAAGAAGCCCAGGGCCCAGCATAGAGTTTTCCTAGAAAAATCCAAATGTTTTCACTTCCAGTTGGACAAAGATATTAAGTTCTATTTAAAACTGAATAATTTATTAATGCCCCCATAATACTGGGTACTTTTGCTTTATTGATGGAATAGCTCTTTTTTTTCCTTCAGGGAAAACAAAAACATTTTTTAAATAATGTGAATACCCTGTACATTGAATCTATCCTATTAAGAAAGTTTTCACATTATTGAAATAATTTATCCTTATATCCCTGCATAAAAGGAGGTAAGACTATAATTTATATGTTACAAATGGGAGAATCATGATTAAGGACGTGGGAAGATAAATGGCTTTCTCATACTATAATACCAATAATAGTGGTAATACTAATTATAACACTGCAATAGTACTATAAACTACTTTTTGGCATATACAATGTGTTGGGAACTATAAGAGACAATTACATATATTATGTCTTTTTTTTTTTTTTTTTTTTTGAGATGGAGTCTCGCTCTGTCGCCCAGGCTGGAGTGCAGTGGCCGGATCTCAGCTCACTGCAAGCTCCGCCTCCCGGGTTCTCGCCATTCTCCTGCCTCAGCCTCCCGAGTAGCTGGGACTACAGGCGTCCCCCAACACGTCCGGCTAGTTTTTTGTATTTTTTAGTAGAGACGGGGTTTCACTGTGTTAGCCAGGATGGTCTCGATCTCCTGACCTCGTGATCCGCCCGTCTCGGCCTCCCAAAGCGCTGGGATTACAGGCTTCAGCCACCGCACCCGGCCTACATGTATTATTTCATTTACTTCTCTTAGCAACCCTGGGGCCGATATTATTATTATTATTATTAGTTTTTGAGATGGAGTCTCACACTGTTGCCTGGGCTGGAGTGCACTAGCACGATCTCAGCTCACTGCAACCTCCGCCTCCCAGGTTCAAACAGTTCTCCTTGCCTCAGCTTCCCAATTAGCTGGGATTACAGGCACCCACCACCATGCCTGGCTACTTTTTGTATTTTTGGTAGAGATGGGTTTTCACTATGTTGGCCAGGCTGGTCTTGAACTCCTGACCTCGTGACCCACCTGCCTCGGCCTCCCAAAATGCTGGGATTACAGGCATGAGCCTCCGCGCCTGGCCTATTACTCCCTTTTAAAAATGGGGAAAATGAGGCTCACATAAGTTTAATAAACAGCCCCAAATCATAAAGCTTATTAAGTGCTAGAGCCATAGTTTAAACTTAGGATCTTAGTACTTCTTAGCACAAAAACTTGTTCTTAGCCACTATATCATATAACCTAAACTGGGGTTTGCAGGTGAGAAGAGAATTCCAGTATACTAACTCTAAGCTTAATTTTCCACCAACAGAAGAATCTCTTTCTATAAAGAATCACAGAAACATTTTAGGGAGTTACATAGCTGTTAGACCATCAGAATCTAAAAATAAAAAATAATTCTAAAGTCCCTTGTCATAATACTAATAATACTTTAAGATTAAAAAAATACTTAAAGTTTTATATTTACTCCCTAATGTCTTACATTATTTGGGTCTTGTTTTCCTTTTAGTGTTTACTTTTTCTCCTCTCCTGCTATGGTTGAAAGTCTCCCACTACTTCCCTCACAGCCCACCAAGAACTAAAAGGGAAAGTTTGAGGAAGGCCTACATGATAGTTCAATCACATGGCAGCATTTAACTTTAGCAGCTAAAAATGCTATCAGTGGGTCATGAGAAAATCTTCTAAAATCACATCACTCACGGGGTGCAGTGGCTCATGCCTGTAATCCCAGCACTTTGGGAGGCCGAGGCAGGCAGATCACGAGGTCAGGAGTTTGAGACCAGCCTGACCAACATTGTGAAACCCTGTCTCTGCTAAAAATACAAAAATTAGCTGGGCATGGTGGTGTGCGCCCGTAATCCCAGCTACTCAGGAGGCTAAGGCAGGAGAATTGCTTGAGCCCGGGAGGTGGAGGTTGCAGTAAGCCGAGATGGCGCTATTGCACTCCAGCCTGGGCGACAGAGCAAGACTCCGTCTAAATTAAAAAAAAAAAAAAAAAAAATCACTCTACTTCATCTCAATCCAGTTCATGAATCAAAGTTTGTGAACCAGTAAGCTAGAAAGAGTGAGCAGTTCAACCTGGGCTTGTCTGTATCAGTCTCACGTGTCCTTGTCCATCCCCAGTAAAAAAAATCTGAAGTGGCAGGCTGGGCACTGTGGCTCATGCCTATAATCCCAGCACTTTGGAAGGCCGAGGTGGGCAGATCACTTGAACTCAGGAGTTCGAGACCAGCCTGGGCAACGTGGTGAAACCACGTCTCTAAAAAAAATACAAAAAGTTAGCCAGGTGTGATGGCGGACATCTGTAGTCCCAGCTACTTGGGGGGCTGAGGCAGGAGGACTGCTTGAGCTGGGGAGGTTGAGGGTACAATGAGTGGAGATGGTGCCACTGCACTCCAGCTTGGGTGACAGAGCAAGACCCTGTCAAAAAAAAAAAAAAAGAAAGAAAAAAGAAAATCTGCAGCAGCAAAGAACTAAGATGAAGGTTTTTTTTTTCTTTTTTTTTTTTTGAGAGAGTCTCGCTCTGTTGCCCAGGCTAGAGTGCAGTGGCATGATCGTGGTTCACTGCAACCTCCGCCTCCCAGATTCAAGTGATTCTCCTGCCTCAGCCTCCCAAGTAGCTGGGATTACAGGCGCCCACCACCACGCCTGGGTAATTTTGCATTTTAGTAGAGATGGGGTTTCACCATGTTGGCCAGGCTGGTCTTGAACTCCTGACCTCAGGTGATCTGCCCGTCTCGGCCTCCCAAAGTGCTCGAATTACAGGCATGAGCCACAACACCCAGCCCAGATGAAGGTTTGATAAGATAATTAATAGCTTTCTAATCTCTCCCAAGTGGAAGCATCATACTATACTGTTTAAGATACACAGTTTGAAGTATCAACTCCTAGAAAGTCAGATACACTATTTTCCTAAAAATCAAAATGCATTCCTTCCAATGAAGGGTTTATTAAGGAAAAAAATTTTTTTTTTTTTTTTTGAGACGGAGTCTCGCTCTGTCGCCCAGGCTGGAGTGCAGTGGCGCGATCTTGGCTCACTGCAAGCTCCGCTGCCTCCCGGGTTCACGCCATTCTCCTGCCTCAGCCTCCCTAGAAGCTGGGACTACAGGCACCCGCCACCACGCCCGGCTAATTTTTTTTGTATTTTTAGTAGAGACGGGGTTTCACTGTGTTCGCCAGGATGGTCTTGATCTCCTGACCTCGTGATTCGCCTGCCTCGGCCTCCCAAAGTGCTGGGATTACAGGCGTGAGCCACCGCGCCCGGCCGGAAAAAAAATTTTTTAAATGCATTCCGAAGTAAAATACAAACTAATTTGATATTATTTGATCAGTATTTTATATTAGTTACAGTAAAATACCTATTCATTAGCATGATAATTTAGGAATACGTATACACACACACACAGAAGATTTTTAAAAATATGCTTCTCTAAATCCATATAAATGTCAGAACAAAGACAACAAAAACGTTTGGACAACCTGATCTCTTTAAAATACCTATCACGGTAATCCCTCAACATTTTCACGTAGGATGGCTTTGGAAGTAAGTGAGAGAATGGGTCAATAAAGTGGGAAGCTAAGATGGGTAAACAATGGGCAGGAGATCAAGGAAATCAAGGCTGACAAGGGAGAAATGACCAGGTCACCAAAAGGCGACAGACTAGATGGACACAACATTATAGGTATGAATCTTTTAAAATTTTCAAAATAAATAGAAAACCACAGTATTCTGAAACTGGTTTCTTTTTCTGATTTAGCAAATATTAATCTCAAGACAGTTTTAAGAGGGAAGAGAAAAGATCTAGGCCAGTTGGATGACCATGTAGTTCTTAAGAATTCTGTCCAGGCCGGGCGCGGTGGCTCAAGCCTGTAATCCCAGCACTTTGGGAGGCCGAGACGGGCGGATCACGAGGTCAGGAGATCAAGACCATCCTGGCTAACATGGTGAAACCCC
>NW_016815584.1:620043-626507 GCF_001698545.2 Rhinopithecus bieti | reverse complement strand
AAAAAAAAAAAAAAAAAAAAAAAAGAATTCTGTCCAAAGTAGTGACTCTCAATTTTTCTCTTTTGTTTGTTTTTCTTTTTATGCTCTCTCTTAGCAGAATCAAGCTCTCAACTTTCTTACTTTCAGGATCCAACCATGTCCCATATGAGCACTTAAAAAAAAAAAAAAAGAAAAAAGGCCACTGCCATGACCATTCCATTAAATGGCACTTATTGGGTTTTTTCCTGGCATCAAAACATTCATTTTGGCCAGGTGCAATCCCAACACTTTGGGAGGCTGAGGAGGGTGGATCGCTTGAGTCCACGAGTTCGAGACCAGTCTGGGCAACATGTTGAAACCCCTGTCTCTACAAAAAACACAAAAATTCCCCAGTGCAGCGGGGCGGGGGATAGATCTGTAGATATGGATGGATGGATGGATGGATAGATAGACAGATGGACTTAAGCTTCAACTACTTTTAAGACATACATTTGTGTGTGGTGAGGAGCACCGGGGAAGGAAGGAGAGGAAAGGGAGGAAAAGAAAAAAAGGAAAAATAATTTGTACACTGTTTGTAGATATAATGGCTTTAGCTCTCAGTTCAGAGAAGAAACAGAATCACACAATAAGAAGCAAAAAAAAGCAAGAGATTTTAGCCAAATATTATGAACTATTTGCTAGCTCCCTTTAACTAGAATGGAGACTAAGGTATTATATTACTTAGGGGGAAAAAGGTACAAATCAAATGAGATAATGCACATTGAAGCAATTTATCTAGATAGGGCAAAATTACACTAAGCCAAACTAAATTTTGGCATTACTACATATACCAAGTTTGAAAATATGTACAAGTTTTTGACAGAATTTCCATTTCTGGACAGGTATCACAAAAATTCTCAAACATTTGCATAAAGACTTTAGTAAATAAGAATGTTCAGGCTGGGCACTGTGGCTCATGTCTGTAATCCCAGCATTTTGAGGGGCTGAGGTGGGTGGATCACCTGAGGTCAGTTCAAGACCATCCTGGCCAACATGGCAAAACCCCATCTCTATTAAAAATACAAAAAACGCTGGGCGTGGTGGCTCACGCCTGTAATACTAGCACTTTGGGAGGCCAAGGCGGGTGTATCACAAGGTCAGGAGATTGAGGCCAACCTGGCTAACATGGTGAAAACCCGTCTCTACTAAAAATACAAAAAATTCGCCGGGCGAGGTGGCGAGAGCCTGTAGTCCCAGCTATTCAGGAGGCTGAGGCAGGAGAATGGCGTGAACCCGGGAGGTGGAGCTTGCAGTGAGCCGAGATCATGCCACTGCACTCCAGCCTGGATGACAGAGCAAGACTCTGTCTCAAAAAAATAAAAATACAAAAAACATTAGCCAGGTGTGGTGGTGGGTGCCTGTAATCCCAGCTACTCAGGAGGCTGAGACTGGAGAATTGCTTGAACCCAGCAGGTGGAGGTTGCAGTGAGCCAAGATCACACCATTGCACTGCAGCCTGGGTGACAAGAGCGAAACTCTGTCTCAAAAAAAAAAAGAATGCTCAGTGAAATTTTGCAATAATTAAAAATTGGAAAACAACCCAAATTTCTATCAAAGGGAGGATGGTTACGTAAATTATGCTACTGACATTCCATGACTACACAGTGGTTAAAAGGAATGAAGTAGATCTCTAGGAATGAAGTAGATCTCTGTGTATGGATATGGAAAGGTCTCCACAACCTGTGTTCCCTGTATTTCCCTGTTCATATGTATGTATCTAAATGCATAGAAAAAGTCTGAAAGCATACACATGGAATCATCAGTAATGATTCCCCTGCTAAAGTAGCAACCAAGACAGGGAAGGAGAAAGGGTTTATGTATAAAAAAGAGACATTTACTTTCTACGCTATAAATTTATAGTTTGATTTTATTTTTACTAGAATAAACTATTACTTGGATAGTTTACAACACAAAGATATAGCATCCAGAATTTGTAACTGTAACAGATAGAATCAAAAGCTTCTCTCTCTCTTTGATTTCACCTTTCCCCTGTTTTATCCCCACTATTAGTCCCACCCTCATCGCCCCTTTCCTTTGCATCGGCTCTTCTTACTATACTTGGATGTTGGTCAGAGACTAAATTATTTTGTACTCTCACCGTATCCCAGATTTGCAGTTTGATTTGTTTTCCATCAATGTTGACCATACGAGCTCCAAACTCCACACCTGTTGGTAAAGACCAAGAGAAAGAATGTGATTCTCATGAACAGCAGCCATGTGGAATGGGAGGAGGTTCCTGCCTTTCCTCAATGTGTTATACCCATCCTTTGTCTGAACTCAATGCCACTAATTCCATTATTGCTGCCTATTTGCTCCAATTAATTTTGTGTTTCTTAGGTTCTTCATTTCCCTTCCAGAATTAAAAAATTGTGCTCTAATGACCTCAGGAATGTAACCAAAAAGCACATATGGGAAAACAAAACCAATTAAGAAGTCAAATTTAAAAGGGTAATTTTTTAGCAATGTCAGTTAATGCTTAAATTTGATTAGGTAACATTTAGTTTTGTAACTTTTCCAAAAAACTCCTAAAATTCTGGAAATGTTTCCTGACCCTTTCTCGGTCTTAGTCTCTTTTAAAACAATATTTTTTTTTTTGTAATTCCAGATTTTTTTCTCTTAAGAAAAGAGCCTAAGAAATAGGCTTTCTCAGAAAGCAATATTATTGTTTTTTTTTTTTGAGATGGAGTCAGCCGCGGCCCTCCGGTGGCTCAAAGCTGTAATCCCAGGCACTTTGGAGGTCGCGAGAAGGCGGGCGGATCACGAGGTCAGGAAAATCGAGACTATCCTGGCTACACGGTGAAACCGCCGTCTCTACTAAAAAATACAAAAACTAGCCGGGCGACGGTGGCCCGGCCCGGGCCGGCTGTAAGTCGCCAGATACTCGGGAGGCTGAGGCAGAAGAATGGCGTAAACCCCGGAGGCCCAGAGCTTTGGCAGTGAGGCTGAGATCCGGCCCCATCCCAGCTTGGCGACAGAGCAAGACTCCGTCTCAAAAAAAAAAAAAAAAAAAAAAAAGAGATGGAGTCTCTCGCTCTGTCACCCAGGCTGGAGTGCAGTGGTGCGATCTCGGCTCACTACTGCCTCCACCTCCCGAGTTCAAGTGATTCTCCTATCTCAGCCTCCCCAGTAGGTACCTTACAGGCCCACGCCACAACGCCCACCTAATTTTTTCTAACAATACATTTTATATCTCCAATAATTGCCAGAGGAACAATTAAGCATTGTTGCCTTGTTAAGCACTGTATCATTAGCCCCTATCACAAAGTGAGAATTCACTCAATATTCCCTTTAAAATGCCTTTTGGTTGATACTGCCCTCTAAATCCTTTTCTAACCCCATCAATTATTTGACTCTAAATAAATCCGTTAGAACAGTGGTAGCTTCAGATATCCACACAGGTGGCACTTGGAAGTAGCAATATTGTAAGAATGGGGATGCAGGAGTTTTATTTAGAAACTGCATTTGCATGGCAAGAAAGCTAGTTTCATATATGTTGTTTATTTGGACTGGGGAAAAGCCCCTTCAGGCTATGCCTTATCACAAATGTGTGGGAAATGTTAATATTTTCCAGGATCCCCAGTGCGTTTGAGGAACTGTTAACACACTGTTTTATTTAAAAGGAAAGTTTTTAGTTTTATTTGCCTATTAATTCTAAGGCAGGGATGACTCTTCAATTTGCTTCTTCACCAATATAAATAATGTCCATGTATTGGTGTTTACTTTTTAAAAGTAAGGCTGGTATTAATTTACTGCAAAGCACATATGAGTTTACAAATAAGCAGTTATGCTTTCATGGGATTTTCCATAAACATAAAAAATTGTACTTGAAAAAAATTATATGACAAGTCTATACCTCACACTCTAAAACGTTACCTTTCAATTATATACTCTCCATTACACTACTCGCCACATATCAACGTTTGATTAATCACTTCATTAACATAACTTTGGACTAGTTTAAAGTAGTGAGGGATAACTTTTTACTTTGAACACTGAAGGCTGCTAACTTTCCACTTTAGCAATTTAGCTAGTCAGGTTTTATCATCTGTTCTGGAACAAGTAGATGCACTTACCTATTGTGAGGTCGTGGACAGGCTGGAACCGCTTATCTGTAAACTGCAGGAGGAGACATGACTTCCCCACACCTGAAAGAGAAAGCACGCTCCCAGAGTCACGCAGCGCTGGAACACCATCCAGTCTCTGGACTTCCCGGACCAGAGAAGCGGGGCTCCCCGAGCCCC
Source organism: Rhinopithecus bieti (assembly GCF_001698545.2). Classification (NCBI taxonomy): domain Eukaryota; kingdom Metazoa; phylum Chordata; class Mammalia; order Primates; family Cercopithecidae; genus Rhinopithecus; species Rhinopithecus bieti. The sequence goes on along the minus strand of NW_016815584.1, from coordinate 622,248 downwards.
GCCCCGGCCGCCCCGAACCGCCCCGCCCGTCTCGAATCGCCCAGCCCACAAAGTGAGCCCCGCCCCCGCCATCAAATTTGAGAGCTTCGGGCGTCCGCCCCAGCCTTGAAGGCTAACAACCTGAGGGTTACCTGTGTCTCCGATGATGATATACTTGAAGAGATAAGCATAAGTCATGATGTCGCGTCCTCTGGGTTCCGGGTCCGCCCGACTTCTACAGCCACTTACCTCCAACCTCTCTAGCCACTCAATCTACCGATCTTCTTCTTCCCGGCCGACCCCAACCCCCCCCTCCGGCTCCTCTAGCCCAGATCACGTCTCTATTGCTCTCCCCAGAAATCCTCCCTAGGTCGGGAGTACCCAACGCCACCTCCAGGGACACCTCTAGTACTTCTACATGCCATTATCCCTCCAAGCTCCAGGGGGCGATAGGCCAGCGCCTGACTCGCTGCAGCCCCACGGCGCTCCTTCCAATGAGCAGAGAGTAACGCACGTCCTTGCGGAAGTGACGGCAGTTCGGAGACCAGTGGGGGCGGTGGGAGCGATGAGGGTCTGAGACGGTGGGAGCGGTTGTGTGAAGATGGAGGTAGGAACCTGATAGCTAAGAAGGCTGGCGAGAGAACGCGGCCGACCGGGTTGAAGCAGAGACGGGAAGCCGGGTGGAGAGGCGACTGACGGGAGAGGAGAGAGAGCGGGTTTGGGGAGTGTTGTCAGAATGTCGGGGTCAGAAGCCATCGCTCCAAGCTAATTCCCTGCTCCCCCTAACTTATCCCCGCGGCTTTCTTTTGGTTTCCAGTTTCCCGGAGGAAATGACAATTACCTGACTATCACAGGGCCTTCGCACCCCTTCCTGTCAGGGGCCGAGGTGAGCACGACCTGCCGACGCCGCGGGGGGAGGGCCTGAGGCAGCGGTGGGGTAGGGTGGTGGGGAGGAGAGCACGGACTCCAGGGACGGGGGCTGGGAACCAAGGGCCGCAATTGGTGTTTAGAGAAAAGTGGCAGCTGCTTCTAGAGCCTATGGGGACTATCTGGGGAAGTCTTGGGAAGTTGCTGTCATCAGAAAAGCAAGCTATTGGAAAGAGATAACCTATTTAAAGAGAAATGTGATTCTGGATTAGAATACAGAGTGAAATTGTCTCCTTTCTCTGGGGAGAAATAACTACAGTGATCTTAAAGGATCGCAGTGGGAAGAAAATTTTTCAGCAGCTGAAGAAATTGGGGTGAGGGGAGGAGCTTACCTAGCAGAGGGTTGACCGTGGAACAGAATGTGTTCATTCCTGGAACGAACTCTGTTGAAGGGGTCTTTTTAAATTTGTTTCATTTATATTTCCTACTGGTTTTGTTTTGTTTTGAGACAGAGTCTCGCTTTGTCGCCCATGCTGGAGTGCTGTGGTGCGATCTCGGCTCACTGCAACCTCCGCCTCCCGGGTTCAAGCGATTCTCCTGCCTCAGCCTCCTGAGTAGCTGGGATTACAGGCGTGCGCCACCACGCCCGGCTAATTTTTGTATATTTAGTAGAGATATAGTTTCACCATATTGGCCAGGCTGGTCTCAGACTCCTGACCTCAGGTGATCCACCCACCTCGGCCTCCCAAAGTGCCGGGATTACAGGCCTGAGCCACTGCGCCTGGCCTAAATTTACTACTTTAATAAAAAGTTTGTGGTTACCTTTACCTACACGGTGTCAGCTGGTTTTGCTAATGCCGGGAAGAAAGGAAATAACTGCTAGAGAACATAAAAAGAGTTGAGTAGGATATGTGTTTCAGTTTGTCTGTGACTCAGACGTTGGGCACATTACTTCATTGTTGTATGTCACAGTTTCCCCAACTGTCAAACAGCTGTAATAATAGCTTCTTATGCTGTTTTATAGTAGAAGTAAAGGTTGTGATGAAACCCTAAAATATTTGTTAAAAAAATCTGGTTGAGCCAGGCGCGGTGGCTCACTCCTGTAATCCCAGCACTTTGGGAGGCCGAGGCAGGTGGATTACCTGAGGTCGGGAGTTCAAGACCAGCCTGACCAACATGGAGAAACCCCATCTCTACTAAAATACAAACTTAGCCGGGCGTGGTGGCGCATGCCTGTAGTCCCAGCTACTCGGGAGGCTGAGGCAGGAGAATCGCTTGAGCCCGGGAGGCGGAGGTTGCGGTGAGCCCAGATCGCGCCATTGGACTCCAGCCTGGGGAACCAGAGGGAAACTCTGTCTC
>NW_016815584.1:606228-616484 GCF_001698545.2 Rhinopithecus bieti | reverse complement strand
TTCACTGTGTTAGCCAGGATAGTCTCCATCTCCTGACCTCATGATCCGCCCGTCTCAGCCTCCCAAAGTGCTGGGATTACAGGCTTGAGCCACCGCGCCCGGCCTTTTCTTTTTTTCTTTTTTTTGAGATGGAGTCTCACTCTGTCACCCAGGCTGGGATGCCGTGGTTCAGCCTTGGCTCACTGCAACCTCCGCCTCCTGGGTTTAAGCAATTCTCCTACCTAAGCCTCACGAGTAGCTCGGACTACAGGTGCCCACCACCATGCCCAGCTAATTTTTGTATTTTTAGTAGAGACGGGGTTTCACCATGTTGGCCAGGCCAGTCTTGATCTCCTGACCTTGTGATCCACTCGCCTCCTCTTCCCAAAGTGCTGGGATTACAGGCATGAGCCACGGCGCCCGGGTAGTTCATATTTTTAAATGAGGGTCAAGAATAGGCAAAACTGAGCTATCAAAATAGTGATACCTGTTGGGAAGGGAAGGAAGTATTCACTGGAAAGGGGCACAAGGAAATGTTCTGCATCTTTTATCTGGATAGTGATTACTTGGATGTTTGCATATCTAAAAAATCCATTAAGCTATACACTTAAAATTTATGTACCTTACATAAGTTATATATCAATGAAATAAGAAATAGTAATAATTTCAAAAGAGTAGCAGTCCAGAGATAGCATTGCCTGAGATGGAAAGTTCTATGATCTGAAGGCAATTTAATCTTTCTGTTTCTGTTTTTCAGATTGGCTCTAATATAGTGGTATTATGCTTAGAGCACATTGGGGAAATAATTAGGCCTAAAGGTACCTATCCTTCGGTAGGAAAAGTAACTGTAGCATGAGAACTAGTTCATTATTTCAGGCTGAACAGGTAAAATTTTCACTACTACATCAGTTTTTAAGAACAGTTATTTAAATGACCCATAGTACCAGTGTATTGTTGAATAAATAGGTGTTGGATTAAAATAAATTTCTCTAAAATGAATATATAATAAGCTAAAGAAATAGATTGTATGTTTTGGTATCAGAGAATGAAAAAAAGGGAGGGAAATGGTATTTTTGATTTTTTGGTTCTCTTGATATTTAAGCATCTTTGCTTATAAACTGTAATTCCCAAACCAGCCCCTCCCTCAGAAAGGCCCAGGAATTGAACAGAGGAGGAAAGGAAAGCTAAGTTAGAAGGTAACTGTATATCATGTTCCTGTTTTCTCTTTCTGTGTCCAAACCATTTCTTTTTAATATTTGCTACAGTTTTAGCTTTGTTTTATATTTAACAGTCTAGAATGTGATCTCTTTATGTAGTCCACTAAAATAAAATAAGTTTAGATATTCATTTTGGATTTTACTGATCATTTGTAGTGAAAGAGATTTTAGTGAATCTCTATTTTATTATAGCATGTGGTTTACCCTTCTGTATCCTTTTTTTTTTTAACCCTCTGTATTCTTGATAATTGCAGTTATCTTACTGTTCATACTTAAAGGAAGAAATAAAACAGAACCCAGAAAACCACCATGAAAGCCATAGGTACTGAATAACAAAGCTTTTCCACATCCCAAGGGGTGGTGTATAGAAAGAATGCCTTGTCGATCCTACATAATGGAATCTCTCCATATCTATATATCTATATATATTTTTTAATCATTGCCCAGTTCATTTTATGTAGGCATGTCTAATTTTTTAGTGTACAATGAGAACATTCCAGATGGTTTATGAGGGGTAGTCACTTGTGGAACACTGGTCCCTTGTTTTCGATATGAATTTTTATCCTTTTGGGGTTCTCATTAACGAATAGTATCATTCTTTATATCCTGACAAAGTTGCTGTTTTGTTGTGGTAAGCAGAAAAGGGTAGGCATCTTTGCTTTAAAAAGCAATCTGTATCTTAAAAATTTTGGAAACTACCGTTTTACTATTAGTCTAGTACAGTAAATGTTTCCCTTGATCCATGTTCCTATAACTTTTTTTTTTTTTTTGGTATGAGAATTTGGTAAAATCTTTGTACCTTCTACCTTAAAACTGCTCATGTAAACCTAAACTGAAATATCAGAAAGAGTCATGGACTGGAAGTTAAGAACTTCCACACAATAACAAAAATTGTGGGCCAGACACAGTGGCTCACACTTGTATTCCTAGAACTTTGGGAGGCCAAGGTGGGAAGATCACTTGAGCCCAAGAGTTCAAGGTTGCAGTGAGTGATGATGGAGCCATGCACTCAGCCTGGGCGACAGGGTAAGACCCTGTCTCAAAATTAGGAAACAACAAAACAACATACATACATACATGATTTGTATACTACTGAGAAAAGTTCAGTTCTTGGAGAAAGTTTCAGTTTTTCCCATCAAGAACTGCCTGATATTTTTTGTTATTTTTGTGTGTGTGTGCGTGTGAGACAGTCTTGCTCTGTCATCCAGGCTGGAGTGCAGTGGTGTGATCTTGGCTCACTGCAGCCTCCAACTCCTGGGTTCAAGCGATTCTTGTGCTTCAGCCACCCAGGTAGCTGGGATTACAGGTGTGCACCACCACACCCAGCTCATTTTTGTATTTTTAGTAGAGATGGGGTTTTCCACGTTGGCCAGGCTGGTCCCGAACTCCCGACTTCAAGTGATCCACCCTCCTTGGCTTCCCAAGGTACTGGGATTACAGGCGTGAGCCACCACTCCCCGCTGGGAACTGCGTGTTCTTATGCTCTGCATGCTGCTTATGTCTCAGACAAGGACCAAATTTTTTACCATACCAAGTAAAATAGTAAGGAGAAGGAAAATATAGAAATGAAACTATGTGTATCTTTTTGTCTTTTAGGAAATTTTTACAAATGTGATTCACAGAGATTGGGCATTTCGCAGGCATACTTTTTTCTCCCTAGTTTCTGCTAGCTGGAAATTTTCTTTCTAGCAATGTCTTTTTTTTTTTTTTTTTTTTGAGACGGGGTCTCGCTCTGTCACCCAAACTGGGGTGCAGTGGCGTGATCTTGGCTCACTGCAACCTCTGCCTCCTGGATTCAAGTTATTCTCCTGCCTCAGCCTCCTGAGGTAGCTGGCATTTCAGGTACCCGCCACCACGCCATGCTAATTTTTGTATTTTTAGTAAAGATGGATGTTCACCATTTTGGCCAGGCTGGTCTCGAACTCTTGACCTCAAGTGGTCCACCTGCCTCGGCCTCCCAAAGTGCTGAGATTATAGGCGTGAGCCACCGCACCTGGCCTTTTTTTTCTTTTTTCTTTCTTCTTTGTTTCTTTTTCTTTTTTTTTTTCTTTTAGACATGGTCTTGGTCTGTCGCCCAGGCTGGAGTGCAGTGATGCAGTCTTGGCTCACTGCAACCTCCAGCTCCTGAGTTCGAGTGATCCTCATGCCTCAGCCTCTCGAGTACCTGGGATTACAGGTGTGTGCCACCATGCCTGACTAATTTTTGTTCTTTTAGTAGTAGAGATGGGTTTCACTGTGTTGGCCAGGCGGGTCTCGAACTCCTGGTCTCGTGTGATCCACCCACCTGGACCTCCCAAAGTGCTGGGATTACAGGTGTGAGCCACTGCTCCCAGCCTAATGTCTTCATTAAACCAGAATTGGCGGCTGGGCGCTGTGGCTCATGCTTGTAATCCCAACAGTTTGGGAGGCCAAGGCAGGGTGATGGCTTGAGTCCAGGAGTTCAAGACCAGTCTGGGCAATATGGCCAGACCCAATCTCTACAAAAAAATAAAAAAATTAGGCCAGGCGCGGTGGCTCAAGCCTGTAATCCCAGCACTTTGGGAGGCCGAGACGGGTGGATCACAAGGTCAGGAGATCGAGACCATCCTGGCTAATATGGTGAAACCCCGTCTCTACTAAAGAATACAAAAAACTAGCCGGACGACGAGGCGAGCGCCTGTAGTCCCAGCTACTTGGGAGGCGGAGGCAGGAGAATGGCGTGAACCTGGGAGGTGGAGCTTGCAGTGAGCTGAGATCCGGCCACCGCACTCCAGCCTGGGCGACAGAGCCAGACTCCGTCTCAAAAAAAAAAAAAAAAAAAAAAATTAACCTGGCGTCGTGGCCAGGCGGGGTGGCTCATGCCTGTAATCTCAGCACTTTGGGAGGCCGAGGAGGGCAGATCACCTGAGGTCAGGAGTTCAAGACCAGCCTGACCAACATGAAGAAATCCCATCTCTACTAAAAATACACAATTAGCCAGGCATGGTGGCACATGCCTGTAATCCCAGCTACTAGGGAGGCTGAGGCAGGAGAATCGCTTGAACCTGGGAGGCAGTGGTTGTGGTGAGCCAAGTTCATGCCATTGCACTCCAGCCTGGGCAAAAAGAGTGAAACTCTGTCTCAAAAAAATAAATTAGCCTGGTGTGGTGGTATGTACCTATAGTATCAGTTACTTGGGAGGCTGAGGTGGGAGAATCACTTGAACCCGGGAGACAGAGATTGCAGTGAGCAAGATTGCACCACTGCACTTTATCATGGGTGACAAAGGAGACTCTATCTCAAAAAAAAAATAAAACTACCAAGCGCGGTGGCCGGTGCCTGTAATCCCAGCACTTTGGGAGACTGAGGTGGGCGAATCACAAAGTCAAGAGATCAAGACCATCCTGGCCAACATGGTGAAAGCCTGTCTCTATTAAAAAATACAGAAATTAGCTAGGCATGGTGGCACACACCTGTAGTAGTCCTAGCTACTTGGGAGGCTGAGGCAGGAGAATTGCTTGAACCCGGGAGGCAGAGGTTGTAGTGAGCCAAAATCACGCCACTGCACTCCAGCCTGGGCTACAGAGCAAGACTCCATCTCAAAAAAAAAAAAAAAAAAAAGAACAGAAATGGTCATAATAGAAGAATCTTTCAGGATCTAGAGGAACCTTGAGGACTGTGAGCCCAACACTTTGGAGACCAAGGCAATAGGATCACTGGAGCCCAGGAGTTCGAGACTAGCCTAGGCAACACAGGGAGAGCTTGTCTCTACAAAAAAAATTTAAAATTAGCTGGTATGGCAGCACATGCCTGTAGTCCCAACTACTTGGGAGGCTGGGGCTGGAGGCTTGCTTGAGCCCAGGAATTACCAGCTTTGGTGACAGAGCAAGACCCCATCTCAGAAAAAAAAAAAAAAGAAACCTTTAGGAACTCTTATTTAAAGAATGCATTGTTCAATTACAAAAAAAAAAGTGGGTACCAATTGAATTTGATCTGAATCAGTTTATATTTACTATGCTATGTGTTAGATTGATAGAATTTTAAGTTTCTAAAATTCCAATTACCTGTGATAATCGGTTGGCGTAGGGGGCAAAGGAATCATTATTAGGATATTATTCATAACAATGGTTAATGATGGTTATTAAGCCATTATATGTATCAGGCAATGTGCCAAGCTTTTATGCATGAAGTCTCACTTATCCTCATAATAACCATATAAGGGGATTACCATTGTAATTCCTGTTTCACAGATGAAGAAAACTTGTTCAAGGTCTTGTACCCAGGTCTCTCTGATAGCAGTCTCTTGCTATTATTTATAATTGCCTATTGTTGCAAATGCCACCAGTTAGATTTTGGTGTCAAAACAGAACCATAGCACTTAACGTATCTTAGATCATAACTTGGTCTGTTAGCTACATGAGTGGTGGCTTCATTCAGAAGAGAAAGTATTATTATTGATACATGAGTGGTGGCTTCATTCAGAAGAGAAAGTATGTATTATTATTGACCTAGTTGGACTCAGAGGAAGAGATTGGGTCTTTAGCCAGCTGGAGTAATCCTTTTCCTCTCTTAGAGAGAAGCTTATTCAGCAAGACTAGCATTTTTGGCATTGTTGAGGTTTTCTGAAAATCGTATACAAATGGGAATCTTGGTCGGGCGCGGTGGCTCACGCCTGTAATCCCAGCACTTTGGGAGGCCAGGGCGGGTGGATCACGAGGTCAGGAGATCGAGACCATCCTGGCTAACACGGTGAAACTCCGTCTCTACTAAAAATACAAAAAAATTAGCCGGGCGTGGTATTGGGTGCCTGTAGTCCCAGCTACATGGGAAGCTGAGGCTGGAGAATGGCCTGAACCCGGGAGGCGGAGCTTTCAGTGAGCGGAGATCACGCCACTGCATTCCAGCCTGGGCGACAGAGCGAGACTCTGTCTCTAAAAAAAACAAACAAAAAAATGGGAATCTTTAGTTGTTAACATTATAATTTCTAAAGTGGAGAAGAAATAGGAAACGCTAAGTGCAAATATTTTAGAGGGGGATAAAGTTTCCATGACAGTACATTTTAGCATCTGTTTGAAAGGAACCTAAAACAACAAAGTACAATTGGCTGGCTGACAGCAAATTTCTGTGGCCTAACAGTTTAGTTGTAATAATTGTGAAATAACTGCTCTGGTAGAATCTTTAGAGAGATTTCAAGGATCATAGTAAGCAGGTTATAAAGGCTGTATCCTAAGTAATGGTACTGGAAGAATTTTTCATTAGAACAATAGGCATAATTTAGGACAAAAGAGTGGTAATGGTAGAAAAGATAAAAGAATTGAAAATTGTGACTGATGTTAGCAGCCTTGAATGCACCAAGTGACCAAGGGTATCAGAAGAGAGATTGGTAAAAATAATAGATTCTAAGAAATTGATTATAAAATAGGATCCTAAGCAGAAAAAATGTACCCCGAGAATCTCTAGTACCCCATTATGTTCTTCACTTAGTAGTACGCCATTTCTCCTCTTTTCACTAATTCTTTTCCCCCTTTTTTCCCTACAGACATTCCATACACCAAGCTTGGGTGATGAGGAGTTTGAAATCCCACCTATCTCCTTGGATTCTGATCCGTCATTGGCTGTCTCAGATGTGGTTGGCCACTTTGATGACCTGGCAGACCCTTCCTCTTCACAGGATGGCAGTTTTTCAGCCCAGTATGGGGTCCAGACATTGGACATGCCTGTGGGCATGACCCATGGCTTGATGGAGCAGGGCGGGGGGCTCCTGAGTGGGGGCTTGACCATGGTAAGGGGCAAGACATTGTCAGGCTTACCCCAGCTAACAGGCATGGCATTAGGGGAGACAAAAGTTACTCTATTCCCTACTACACTTGGGTATTACTTGTGTGTCTTCTTGTGGCTAAAGGCTCACCAACAAAGACAATTTCACCTGAATAAATGAAATTTACCATGTAGGTAGATTTTACTTGAAAAATAATTTAAAATTGTATAATGTCTGGTTAGAAAATTATTGTGGTTTTTGGGAAAGTGTTTTCTGCTTTTATTATGACCTTCACATCCTAGGATTCAAATTTGAATGTGGTAGCTGGCACGTGGAGGGATTTATTAAAAAATGGTCTGAATCATGTTGAGAAGCCAGCAGATCAGAGCTTTTTTTTAAAAAAAAAAACGTCTGAGTCAAATATAGCATTGTAGATTACTATGTAATATAAATCAGTATGTTGGGCTTCCAGCACATCAAACCAGTAGCACATCTTCACACTCTATATTTGATGCCAAACTTCTGTAATATTGGCCTATTTATGCTGACTGCCTGTGTATTATAATTTTAAAAGCTATTATTTTGGGAGGGTACAGACAGGAAGTTTTTCTTTACTCAATGTGTTGTCCCTACCTATAGATTACTGAATAAGTTCATAGCTCTTTAACTTGTCCAACAGTATGACTTCTCTGATTATTTTTAGTTCTTTTGAGTGCAAAGAAGTAAATTCATTAATTTCTCTACTTTTTTAAAAGCTTATGTTTTATTTTCATTTTGAAGACAATTTATTTTATGTTTTGTATTTTAAATGATACAATCTGGGTAGGCAGAGAATTTATAAGCTATCTTAAATTTAGGGGGGGAAAGTGGTGTTTTTTTATTTAGTGTTTAATTAGTCCTTCTGCTTCTCTCAGGACTTGGACCACTCTATAGGAACTCAGTATAGTGCCAACCCACCTGTTACAATTGATGTACCAATGACAGACATGACATCTGGCTTGATGGGGCATAGCCAGTTGACCACCATTGATCAGTCAGAACTGAGTTCCCAACTGGGTTTGAGCTTAGGGGGTGGCACCATCCTACCACCTGCCCAGTCACCTGAAGATCGTCTTTCAACCACCCCTTCACCTACTAGTTCACTTCACGAGGATGGTGTTGAGGATTTCCGGAGGGTGAGGCATTCCCTACCAAAATCAATTCTGCTGTGATATTCTGGGGTAAAATTCTTGGGATACAGAGCTTAATCAGTATTCTTTAGCCTTGCCATGCCATCTCCTCTGCTCTTTTCTGGGTATGGGGTTCCACCTCCCAATTTCCAGTTTATAATTCTCTCAATCCCTATTCTTACTGGTTCTCCATACTTGACCAGTGTCTTTTAATGCTATTTCCATGATTTTTAGCATTTCTGAAAATTCCATACATGTGGCTAGTTTCCAGACATAATACTTGTCATCATCCATTGTGTAATTCTTTTTCTGTCTTACAGCAACTTCCCAGCCAGAAGACAGTGGTGGTGGAAGCAGGGAAAAAGCAGAAGGCCCCAAAGAAGAGAAAAAAGAAAGATCCTAATGAACCTCAGAAACCAGTTTCAGCATATGCTTTATTCTTTCGTGATACACAGGCTGCCATCAAGGGACAGAATCCTAATGCCACTTTTGGTGAGGTTTCAAAAATTGTGGCCTCCATGTGGGATAGTCTTGGAGAGGAGCAAAAACAGGTGAGCAAATGTTGAGGAACTAGTAGTGAATGTTCCAGAAGTTTTTAAAGAGATAAAAATAGAGGTTTTGTTTTTTCTTACATGTCCTTATCTAATATCAGCTGTTAATGACACTTAAATATCATCCTTTGTCTTAGAAGTTGCAGCCATACACTGACTCCAGAAAACCTATTTAAAATTTTTTTTTTTTCTTTTGAGACAGAGTCTCGCTCTGTCGTCCAGGCTGGAGTGCCAGTGGCGCGATCTTAGTTCACTGCAAGCTCCGCCTCCTGGGTTCACGCCACTCTTATCTTCACGCCACTCTTCTGCCTAAGCCTCCCAAGTAGCTGGGACTACAGGTGCCCACCACCACACCGGGCTAATTTTGTTTTTGTATTTTTAGTAGAGATGGGGTTTCACCATGTTAGCCAGGGTGGTCTCGATCTCGTGATCTCACAATCCGCCCATCTCGGCCTCCCAAAGTGCTGGGATTACAGGCTTGAGCCACTGCGCCCAGCCCCAAAAATATCTTAAATAATGTGTGGAAGAAGCTCTGGTAGGGCCAAGCCCTTTCATCTTAAATTGCACACTTCTGCTTAGTGACAGTGAAGGGCTAAGGGCTAATCACAAGGATAGATGAGTGAAACCCTCTAGTTTGTTCTTGGCTTTTGTTGTGCTGTTTGTGGTGGTAGTATTTAGCTTTACCTCCTAAGCCCACACAGTAATAATTTTACTGTAAGAATTTAAGAATAAACCCTGGCATGGTGGCTCACGCCTATAATCCCAGCACTTTGGGAGACCAAGGCAGGCAGATCACTTGAGGTAAGGAGTTCAAGACCAGCCTGGCCAACATGGTAAAACCCCATCTCTACTAAAAATACCAAATTAGCCAGGCGTGCTGGTGGCTGCCTGTAGTCCCAGCTACTCAGGAGTCTGAGGTAGAACTGCTTGAACCCGGGAGGTGTAGGTTACAGTGAGCCGAGATTGGGCCACCTGGGGGACAAGAGAGAGGGTGAAACTCCATCTCAAAAAAAAAATTTTTTTTAAATGTGATAAGAGGGCCAGGCCCAGTGGCTCACACCTGTAATCCCAGCCCTTTGGGAGGCCGAGGAGGGCAGATTACTTGAGGTCAGGAGTTCGAGACCAGCCTGGCCATCATGGTGAAACCTTGTCTCTACTAAAAATCCAAAACAAGCCAGGCATGGTGGTGCACACCTGTAATCCCAGCTACTTGGGAGGCTAAGACAGGAGAATCATTTGAACCCAGGAGTCTAAATCCAAAAAAGAAAAAGAAATTCAAAAAAAGGCCAGGTGCGGTGGCCTGGGAGGCAGAGCTTGCAGCGAGCCAAGATCGTGCCACTGCACTCCAGCCTGGGCAACAGAGCAAGACTCTGGCTCAGAAAAAATAAAATAAAATAAATAGTAGCTATTCTTGCCAGACTCCTGTTGATTGGTTGTCTTTCAGAGGTATGCTCAGTGGAGTGAGTCTGCCATACAGGTTGTCTTGACTGTTAGCTTTCAGAATTGTATTCACTGATAGGGGTTGTCAGTGATTAGACTAAGATGAATTGTCACTCATTGATAAATAATACAGAACTATCAGTCTTCCCTAGGAGTATGGGGAGTCCTTTTTTTTTTTTTTTTT
>NW_016815584.1:602010-604464 GCF_001698545.2 Rhinopithecus bieti | reverse complement strand
CGATCTCGGCTCACCACAACCTCTACCTCCTGAGTTCAAGTGATTCTCCTGCCTCAGCCTCCCGAGTAGCTGGGCTTACAGACATGTACCATCATGCCTGGCTAATTTTGTATTTTTAGTAGAGATGGTTTCTCCATGTTGGTCAGGCTAGACTTGAACTCCTGACCTCAGGTGATCTGCCTGTCTCGGCCTCCCAAAGTGCTGGGATTACAGGTGTGAGTCACTGTGCCCACCCTGTTTTTTTTTTCTTTTTTTTGAGACGGAGTCTCGCTCTGTTGCCTGGGCTGGAGTGCAGTGGTGTACTCTCGGCTTACTGCAACCTCCACTTCCTGGGTTTTAGTGATTCTCCTGCCTCAGCCTCCCGAGTAGCTGGGATTACAGATACTCGCCACTATACCCAGCTAATTTTTTGTATTTTTAACTAGAGACAGAGCTTCACCGTGTTGGTTGGGCTGGTCTTGAACTCCTGACCTTGTGATTCGCCCGCCTCGGCCTCCCAGAGTGCAGGGATTACAGGCGTTGAGCCACCGCGTACCCCCTAGTGTTTTTAGTGAGATACATGAAGATAAGGACCATTCCTTAACTAAGCAGAGGCCACTAGTTCAGCTGGACAGGATATAGCCTAAACAGTTATTTTTCAGAGTTGTTTACCCAAGGATCTTAAACTTTGGACATATAAAGCTTTTCGTTTATCCTGGGTCTTAAGTTCCTTAGCTTGATGTTTTAAATGTGTGTGGGGCAGAGGGTATAACCAGAAAAATTTAATTGGTTCATACCATTGTTTTTTAAAACACATAAATATGGTCGGGCATGGTGGCTCACGTCTGTAATCCCAGCACTTTGGGAGGCCAAGGCAGGTGCATCACTTGAGGTCAGGAGTTCGTGACCAGCCTGGCGAACGTGGTGAAACCCTATCTCTACTAACAATACAAAAAATTAGCTGGGCGTTGTGGCAAGTGCCTGTAGTCCCAGCTACTCAGGAGGCTGAGGCAGGAGAATGGCATGAACCGGGGAGGCGGAGCTTGCAGTGAGCCGAGATGGCGCCACTGCACTCCAGCCTGGGAGACAGAGCAGGACTCTGTCTCAAAAAAAAAAAAAAAAAAAAAAGGCACTACCTCTTTATTCCCTCTACTTTACTTGACTAGCCAGGCTTAAGGGGGAAAAAAAGCATTACCACATGCCCACCTTTCTCCTGATGGGAAAAATCTTCCGTCATTCTGCTTGGCAAAGTTCTGAAGCTAGACTGTTGAGGGGGAGACCAAGAACTCACCTTCGGCTGGGCGCGGTGGCTCAAGCCTGTAATCCCAGCACTTTGGGAGGCCGAGACAGGCGGATCACGAGGTCAGGAGATCGAGACCATCCTGGCTAACACGGTGAAACCCCGTCTCTACTAAAAAATACAAAAAACTAGCCGGGCGAGGTGGCGGGCGCCTATGGTCCCAGCTACTCGGGAGGCTGAGGCAGGAGAATGGCGTAAACCCGGGAGGCGGAGCTTGCAGTCAGCTGAGATCCAGCCACTGCACCCCAGCCTGGGCGACAGAGCGAGACTCCGTCTCAAAAAAAAAAAAAAAAAAAAAAAAAAAAAAAAAAAAAAAAAAAAAAAAAAAAAAAAAAAAGAACTCACCTTCTCCAGTTTTACCCCCAGTGTGAGGAATTGTAATACCTTTTGCTTCATTGGTTTCAACTAGCTAGCTAGGCAGGGAGCAATTTAATCCACTTTGGTACTCTCTTGCTCTCACAGGTTGAGTCTCCTTCTCAGATGGATGTTGAATTGGTGAGTGGGAGTCCTGTGGCACTCTCACCCCAGCCTCGATGTGTGAGGTCTGGTTGTGAGAACCCTCCCATTGTGAGTAAGGACTGGGACAATGAATACTGCAGCAATGAGTGTGTGGTGAAGCATTGCAGGTGAGCTTACAGTTCCCCCTTTTATAATTCAGATACTGGTCAATTAATTCTTTTGGGAAACATGGTAATCTTGAGCATAAAATCAGCATCTCAGTGTCACCTTACCTTAGGTAGAGTAGGTTGCTGTATATCTATCTGGTCTACTAGAAAAGCTCCCCTGCTTAAGAGCTTCCATTTGCCACATAGCCAAAGATGACGTAATCAGCAGTTCACATTTTTCAGTTACCACATACCTCTCTATGCTCTTTAAAAATATGATAATACATTAGGCTGTTAGTGTTTGCAAATGTTAGCTTTTCAATCCTTAGTGCAAATCAGACTACTTAGGGAATTAGAATTTGGGGAGAAATGGTAAGTGGAAAGTAGCATATGATAATTTGCAATTTGTGAGGGAAATGGGGAGAAGTTTGGAAGATTTTACCCCTCCCCAAATTTCCCTGGGAATTACCTATAGCTGTAGGACAAGGCATTTCTATTTCCTATTTCAAAAACTCTACAGTAAATTAGCATTGCCTCTAATTCTGACTTTTTTTTTTTTTGAGGCGGAGT
>NW_016815584.1:592578-601835 GCF_001698545.2 Rhinopithecus bieti | reverse complement strand
CTTAGTGCAAATCAGACTACTTAGGGAATTAGAATTTGGGGAGAAATGGTAAGTGGAAAGTAGCATATGATAATTTGCAATTTGTGAGGGAAATGGGGAGAAGTTTGGAAGATTTTACCCCTCCCCAAATTTCCCTGGGAATTACCTATAGCTGTAGGACAAGGCATTTCTATTTCCTATTTCAAAACCCTTCAATAAATTAACATTTCCCCTAATTTTGCTTTTTTTTTTTTTTTTTTTGAGGCGGAGTCTCGCTCTGTCGCCCAGGCTGGAGTGCAGTGGCCAGATCTCAGCTCACTGCAAGCTCCGCCTCCCGGGTTTACGCCATTCTCCTGCCTCAGACTCCTGAGTAGCTGGGACTACAGACGCCCGCCACCTCGCCCGGCTAGTTTTTTTTGTATTTTTTTTAGTAGAGACGGGGTTTCACCGTGTTAGCCAGGATGGTCTCGATCTCCTGACCTCGTGATCCGCCCGTCTCGGCCTCCCAAAGTGCTGGGATTACAGGCTTGAGCCACCGCGCCCGGCCTCTACTTCTGACTTTTAAGCCCACTGTTCTTATATATTCTCACCATAATGCTGCAGGAAATTATCTGGGAACCTATTTGCTTAAGACCGATAAAAAAAATCCAGCTGGGCCAATGTGGTGAAACCCCATCTCTACTACAAATACAAAAATTAGCTGGGCATGGTGGCGGGCGCCTATAGACCCAGCTACTCAGGAGGCTGAGGCAGAAGAATCTCTTGAACCTGGGAGACGGAGGTTGCAGCGAGCCAAGGAGATAACGCCACTGCACTCTAGCCTGGGCAACAGTGAGACTCTGTCTCAAAATAAAAATAAAAATAAAAAAAGATAAAAAGAATGTAGCGACTGGGCGTGGTGGCTCACGCCTGTAATCCCAGCACTTTCGGAGGTGGAGGCGGGTGGATCACGAGGTCAGGAGATCGAGACCATCCTGGCTAACATGGTGAAACCCCGTCTCTACTAAAAATACAAAAAATTAGCCGGGCATGGTGGCAGGCGCCTGTAGTCCCAGCTGCTCGGGAGGCTGAGGCAGGAGAATGGCATGAACCCGGGGGGTGCATCAAAAAAAAAAAAAAAAAAAGTGGGCTGTAATTCTGTTTCAGTTTGTGTATAATTGTTTGTGTGTCTTTTTCTCTCTTAGGGATGTATTCTTGGCCTGGGTAGCCTCTAGAAATTCAAACACAGTAGTGTTTGTGAAATAGTCCTTCCTGTTCTCCAAGCCAGTGAAGAGTTATCTGCTGGGAACATGTCCGAGAGCCTGTTTTTGAAACACAAGCTGGGCTTCTGGTAGTGCCTGATCACAACCCATGATGGCCGTTCATGTTTCACCCCTTTTCCTTCATCAGAGGCCAGGCTATGGAGCAGGGCCACTGAATTTGCTGCAATCTGGAGATGCTTTTTATTTTCAACCACAAGCAGAAATACCAGTGGTAATAGCAGAGGAAAGGGTGAAGGGAGTATGGGCAAGCAAAGCATAGATATGGTAGGGGTGGTGGTGGGGTTGAAGAAACTTGTTGGTATAATTGTCATAGGACTTGCCTAAAATATTATTAAAATTACAGGAGTGTACTCAGCTTTGAGCCTAGGAGAAAACGCCACTGTGTGTATCCGTTTTAAAAGGGCTAAGAGATTCTATTAAAGGTTCCCTCATAAAAAAATGTTATTCCCCATTATCACATCAATACACTGCTTTGAGAACAAAACTTTTCAACACAGGCACACTGGGCCACATGGAAAATGACATCACCCAGGAGTTTATTTCTCTTTATATATATTATTTCTGCAGTTACCATCCTTATCTGAGTTATCACAGTTCATGAATCTAACAGGCAAAACTACATCATTAGTAAGAGGTTTTACCAAAGTCTAAAGTTGTATTCACTTGTGTTTGATGAAATATCTTCAAAAGACCATAGATCTATCATTTCTTGGACATAATCTAAAGAAAAACAGATTAGAAAAGCCACCTAGTTGTAACAGAATAAGCAGAAGTTTACAGCATGATAGTCCAAGTGGTGATAACTTTAAATAAAACTCAAATTTTTACTGTCTGTAAAACAGGAAACGCTGTCCTAGAGAACCTCTTCCTCAACCAACCATGTACATAGTTTTATCCTATGCATTCCTGTTTTCTGTGGGGGTTTTTTTGTTTTGTTTTGTTTTTTTGAGACAGAGCTTCACTCTGTCACCCGGGCTGGAGTGCAGTGGTGCGATCTCAGCTCACTGAACCTCTGCCTCCCAGGTTTAAGCAATTCTCCTGCATCAGCCTCCGGAGTAGCTGGGATTACAGGCACCTGCCACTACGCCCAGCTGATTTTTTGTATTTTTATTAGAGACAGGGTTTCACCATGTTGGCCAGGCTGGTCTTGAACTCCTGACCTTATGATCTGCCCACCTCGGCCTCCCAAAGTGCTAGGATTACAGGTGTGAGCCTCTGCACCCAGCCTGCATTCCTGTTTTTTTAATGATTTTGGAGGGTGGGGGTAGAGATGGGGTCTCACTATTTTTCCCAGGCTAGTCTTGAACTCCTGGGCTACAGTTATCCTCCTACCTTGGCTTCCCAAAGTGCTGGGATTACAGGTGTGAGCTACTGTGCCTAGCCTATAATGATCATTTTAATGTTTCCCATGCACTCATTTAGTTTGAACCCTCACAGCAACCCAATGAGGTAATACTCCCATTTCACATATAAGAAATACTGAGAGATGAGTTGCACAAGATTACACCCTGTTAAGTGGCAGAGCCAGAATGGACTTCAGAATCCCAACTACAATACAAATGTTTATTTAAATAAAGAAGAAAGCTATTGTACAAATATCACTCTTCAGGTTTAGCTTATAGAGCCATGGCTATGGATTCTTAGCTCTGTAAGGAAGTACTTCTATAAATTCTTAGGTTTAGAGATGATACCATCTGGGTACCTTTGCTTGAACCGTGCAACCACATCTGGGTCTAGCAGGTGGATCCCATCCAGTTGGTTTCCAAGGGTGATCCTGAAACGGGAAAAGGAGGGGCAAACCAGAAATCCTGGAATTAGAGGGTTTAATATTGTTAAAAAATGTATACCAAATGAAGACTGCCTATCATCATATCAAATATGCCAATTCTTCTAAAAAGAACATTAGAATAGTATATGGCAGAATGACTAGTTGAGAATTGGCATAGATTCTGGAGTTAAAATAGACTGGATCTGTATTATCTGAGGGTTAGTAACTAAGGCTTAGCCAGGCCTGCTTCACAGAGTTGCTGCTACCAGGGAGTACTCTTTGGATAAGCAAAATGCTAGCAGCATGTGTTTTAAGCTCTATTAAAGGGGTGAAAGATATAATTATTGACAGATTAAATAGATAACTTCATAACCACCAGGGGGCAGATTCAATATATCACAGAATGGCTGAGGAAGATCCTTAGATTGTGAAGAGAACAGAAACCCTAGGGAGCAGTGCTTTGGGTCCTAGAACCTGTTGAGTTTCTAATGAATATTTGTAGAATCTCATAAAACAGTTTAAATACAAGCTTAAGTGGCTTATGAATCCTCTGAAGCTCATTTATGGACTAGTGGAATACAGTGTGAAGCTCTACTAAGTTATGTCCTTAATCATAAGTAATAGCCCCTTGAGGACTAGCCTGTTCTCTGGTCACCTTACCAGTTGGGTTGCACATTGTGTGGTCGTCCAAATAACTCAATCTTGCGAGTGCCGGGAGATAGTCTTTCAATCATGCCATAGATTTCATCTGGTTTATGACTGGTGGAACGAACCTAGGAAATAAAAACTAGCTGCTTTTAAGTTACACAAGATTGCAATTCTACCCCCTTCTATTATGTTTATGATCTAAATGAGAAAAATCTGGGATGAGAATACACCCAACATGAATAACTGATACCAACAGAAATGTGGAAGCTTTGGAGGCCTGGGAAGCACATACCTCAGCTACGATCACATCACAATCCAGACCCTGGTTGAAGCCTTGGGGATTTCCTTTGACACCAACCTGCTCACCACAGATAACAGATTACCTTATGAAACCACCTTTTGAACTTTTTCTCAGTAAGAAATCAAATGATTCTTCTTTTGTGCTCCACCTATTGAATTGGGCCCCACTGCTGCTCACCAAGCAGTGTTCCTTCCCATGGTTCAACCAGTGACCTGTACGGCCTGTCCGAATGATGCGTTGCAGTTGATTTGTCTTCACCCAAATAATTTCATCTACCCGTTCATACCTGTGGGGCATAAAAAAGAACTAGAGTTTTAGTCAAACGTACAGTTAGGGGTAGTACCATTTATAGAAGCAAGGAATCACAGAATACTCTGGGAGAAGAAAACATGTATCTCACTATAACAGTATTACCCTCAAAAGAAAGCAACACAACGCACTACTTACCCCCAGAGGTTTAGACATTCTCTCCCCAACTCCATGGCCCTAGGAAGAAATGAGTTAAACAACTATTTGTATGCCCTTATTTTTTTTCTCTTCAACATATATGATGTGTTAGAAACACCATAAACACCTTTTCAGTAGACATTCAGTGAACATTTACATGCACAACACCAAAAGCAGCATGGTGGATCTAAGAATGAAAAGATAAAACAGTATTCTCAACAACCTTACCTTTCTCAAAGAACAAATGTAAAGTTAAATATATATTCAGGGTATAATTTGCATTGTAAATGGGCATTAGGACTCACTAGAAAAAAAAACTGGCTGGGCGTGGTGGCTCACGCCTGTAATCCCAGCACTTCGGGAGCCCGAGGTGAGTGGATCACAAGGTCAGGAGATAGAGACCATCCTGGCTAACACGGTGAAACCCAGTTTGTACTAAAAATACAAAAAGAAAAAATTAGCTGGGCATGGTGGCATGTGCCTGTAATCCCAGCTACTCAGGAGACTGAGGCAGGAGAATTGCCTGAACCCGGGAGGCCGAGGTTGCAGTGAGCTGAGATCACACCACTGCACTCCAGCCTGGGCAACAGAGTGAGACTGTCTCCCGGAAAAAAAGAAAAAAAGACTAAATCAGTCATACATTTAATAGTAGGGCTAGGAAAACCCAGGATTTTATCTCCCACTCAGTATTCACTCTGTATTGTATCTGTCCATACTTACATAACTGAATTGCATTACCTGCCTGTGACCCAGAGGAAGAGAAAGCCATCATCCTGTAGTACGGGTATGTTGAGCCTGCGCATCTCATCATCTGTCAGGGTCCCATAGGGCAGCTCCATGTGAATATCCCAGGGTGGGTCAGCCATCACAACTGCAAACTTGCCCAAGATACTGACGTCCAGGTAGCGGATATCACAACAGATCCACTGCATAAAGTGGTATTTGGTCATCTTCCCTACTTTAACTCTCAGATTCATGGCCTGAGTCCCTCTTTTCCATTTGATTTTTCCTATTCCCTTACAAGTTTATCTATCCCCCTCCATTCCCAATAAGCAAAACAAGATTGCTGAATTATGCTCTGCTTTCTTAATGTGTATGGCTGCCCTACTCAAAATCTGTAAGTTGAGACGAGTTTTCTGAGCAGACAGGTACCTGAGGTGGGAAGAGTCGGTCTGCACTGGAATCACCTCCGACACTCTGTGTAAGAGCAAGCTCCTGGCTTGGCGTGTGGTCTTTGCTGCCAGGGGCCTCAGAATCCATGCAAGCATCAATTTCATAGTGAACATACTTGCAGGTATCCATGTGGAAACATGTATTAAGGAAAGAGCAGTCACCTAAAGACTCATCAGTGTGTTTATTGATAATTCGTCTGGGAAAATAAAAAGGGAGAATCAAGATGGTGCTCCAGACGTAGATCCAACAGTTCAAATTTCAAATGATTTGAAAATGTCTCCTATTTTATTACCCTCCCATAATTCTATTGTTAGAGCTTTCTCCAAGAGTTTTAAGGGAGGCAGGTAGCATGGAAATCCATAATTCATACTACAGAACAATTGTAATTCATCTCTAAGACTGGGTTTCCTGTTTTACCACTGGAAGGCAAGCAGTGCAGGAGACTTAGTTGGTTAGAACAGAATAAAACACTGACCTAAGAGTTCAGGTTCCTTTTCTCCTAAGATTATCCTCCTTTCAGAGTACTTTTTCACCGTGGCTGAGAGACAGACATACCTTGTTATTCTAAGGAGGGAGCTTTTTCTTTAAAAAAAAAAAAAGTTATTTGGGAGTACAGCCTGTATTCTTCCCACACAATGCACTTCTGAAAGTATACCTTCAGGGTCTGGAGGACTTACACAAACCATAAACTAAGATTACAGACAGAACCCCAATGACTGGAAGGAATATGCTGAAAAGGAATGGCTGCTTCTGACAAACCCATCCCACCTCATTCCCTTCCAAGAGACCTGAAGTGCAGCTTGCGACAGGGTCGATCAGCATCACTTGCTTTCATGCACTCCTCCTTGGTTCCATAGTCACAGAATTCTTGCACTTGGGCCCGACCTCGAGAGCGAAATTTTTCAACAATGGATTGTTCCTTGGCTGTTGTAGTATTTAATAGCTCTAGGATCTCCTGACTGACCTGTGACAGAAGTAGCCTTGGACTTAAAAATGTCTTGTAGATCAAACTGGCTCTTAGACCAACTCTGCAAATTCTTTTTGACACTGATGTCTTACAAGAGATAAATTAGCTAACTTTTTTGTCAGGTAACTTGCTGTCACCCAGGCCAAAGTGCAGTGGTGTAATCATAACTTACTGTTTCTCCCACTGAACTCCCAGGCTCAAGTGATTCTCCTAGCTCAGCCTTCAGTTGTAGCTGGGAATACAGGTGCAAGACACCATGCCAGCTAATGTTTTAATTAATTTACTTTTTGTGGGGATAGGGTCTCACTATTTTGCCCAGGCTGGTCTTGAACTCTTCGCCTCAGGTGATCCTCCCACCTCGGCCTCCCAAAGTGTTGAGATTACAGGAATGAGCCATTGTGCCTAGCCCTAAATTAGCTAACTTAATATTGGAAAATTGGAGCCTTCAGATAAGAAATTTGTTAGGGGTTCAGTCCTTCCTCACAAATACGCATTTGGGATGAAATTAAAATGGAAGAGTCCTGGTTCCTACTGCTAAAAATTATATTAACGTCCCCTCCCCAGGAAGGCATTCCTTCTATAAAAAAACGTATTTACTGGGTGCTGAACTAAAAAGTATAGTGCTAAACACTTTACTTTTTAGCTCAGAGTCTATTCAATTCTATAAGGCAGGATATGCTGGTATTATCTTCACATTACAGATGAGAAGACTAAGGCTCAAGAGAAGTTAATTAACTTGTTCAAACTTACGCACTAGAAGTACCAAACAGATAAGAACTCATGTCAGGCCAATACTTATACTCAGAACCAATTCACATTATTTAGTCAATTTCTATAACTGGTCTAGTATTCCTCTCCAGAAATATAGGGAGAAATATAAGAGAAATATCTCCCTATATTTCTATATATTTGGATTCCTCTTCTCTTGATCCAATTCTTTCAGATTCAATGACAGATTATCTAAATCAGAATTTGTTGACACTGGCATTATTGACACTTTGGGACAGACAACTGTTTGTTGTGGGGGTTTGTCCTACTATGCACTGTAGGACGCTTAACAACCATCCCGGGCCTCTACACACTAGATGCCAATAGCACTCCCCCATGTGTCACAATAAAAATGTCTCCAGACATTACCAGATCCCCTGGGAGTTGGGCAGTACGGAATCATCCCTGGTTGAGAACCACTGTAAACCCTCAATTCTAAAAACAGTTCCTTGCCCTAGGGGTAAATCCTTGTCAAACAAAGCTATAATTAAGAGCATATTGTGAGAGTATTTTCACATGACCCCTACCTTCTTGCTCTGTTGTTCCTTGGTGGACTGTTGGTTCAGAAGGCTCTCTATCTCCAGATCAACATCTGAGGCAGCATGTTTCCTTGATTTCTTGGCTGGCTCCTTTGCTGGTTCTGATGCTGAAGAGCTCAGACCAGAGGCTAATGAACTGGCAAAGGCAGCTACTGTAGTTAGGTCCTGTTCTGCACGCCGCTTCTGCCCTGTGACAGTCCCTGCTACCTCCCCAGGGCCCTTCTTTTCTGCCACAGCACCCATCATGGCAGATAGCTTGGAATGGTCAGCATAGGTCACAAGAGTAGGATGTGCATCGTCTTGTAGGAGACCTCGCTTTACCTCAATCAACTCCTGAGCTGCAAACTTCTGCAGGAGGCTTTCTACCCCATCTTGAGTGGCAGGAGCATCTGGCTAGAGAAGAAGAGGAGGTAGGGGCAATAAGACACTGACCACGAACTGAAAATAAGTTGTAAATCCTAACTCTGTCAGGTCATTACCGTGGAGATGGCAAGACAGATGGACACAGCATCAGTGGGCAATGTTAAGGCCAGATCAGAGAGGTGGTGTAGCAACTTCTTCTCTAACTCAGGATCTGTAGCTAATTCAGGAACTGCTGAAGCTGTGCTGGGCTTAGGGCCACCAGAGGTGGGTGCAGTAGGCACTGGGCTGTCACTACGGAAGGTTGGAGACAATGCTGCCTCTGGATTCCGTAGATCTAAGAATGAAGAGAAGTAAAAATGAAAAAAGGCAACCACTGTTGGTCTATATATTTCTGAGAAGTCAAATTCTCTAGCATTCCCATACATAGATCTTTCATTTTGTGCAGGAAATTCTCTGACCAACTTTAGCACTAGATTACCTATCCTCAATCATACTAAAAGCATTAACTGTTTTGTCAATATTGGATTTTCTATCTACCTTTTCTCTATTGGGTGAGTAATGTTTTCCTAATTCCCTATCCTTGCTGTGCTACAAAGAAAGTAGATTAGCAGCATGATAGATTTAAATATCCCTACCACCTTTCTATCTACCAACATTTTAATAAAGGCCAGGAATATACTCAACAACCTAGGCTGGGATCCAATATTCTTTTTGAGGCATGTAGTGTGAATTTTAATGAATTCAGGCCATTGATCAACAAAGTGTACAAAATGACAATGTTGGGGGCCAACAGTGTTACCTGTAACACTCACAATCACAAAAATCTTAATACTTTGCTGAAGCCTTGGTTACCAAATGCTATTTCCTGACTATATTGTTATCATCTATTACTTCACAAGCTGGGTAGCCATCATAACCTTCATAAGATTTGAGAAACTAAAATTAGGACAAAATGTTACCTTTGAGAAAGTCTAGTATCTGTGGTTATTTAATTAAAATATAGATGAAATTTTTTTTTTTTTTTTTTTTTTTGAGAGGGGGT
>NW_016815584.1:584073-590779 GCF_001698545.2 Rhinopithecus bieti | reverse complement strand
AAAAAAAAAAAAAAAAATACTGCTCATTCCAGTATCTGGTGATATAATTTTGGTTATGAATCCTTGTATTAGTAACACCTCCTGGGAGGTTTTTTCCCCCCACATTACATTCAGAATATTAGAGCTGAAAATACCTCTTTTAAGGTTATTGGGAAGAGGGAGCTTTTGTTTAATATGGTGGATAAAACTTAACTGCTGGTTAATACAATTGTTATTCACATGAAATTCTGTAAAGTTTTCACGTCCAAAGTTTTGTATGTATACAGACATTTGGGGAAAAGTTTTATCATCCCTAAAACCAGTTACTGTCCAGAAAATGATTCCGAATCCCTGGGTTCCAAATCCTTCATAAGGTATTCATTCATTTATTTATTCAACACATTTACTCAATGCCTCTGCTCTGCTGCAACTACACTGACACTCTGCTTCTAATCTAACGAAAATAATGTGTTGGGTTCAGCAAAATAATACATAATATTTGATTTACCCTTTAATTAAGAGGGCCACTGAACTTAATATGGTCAGATTACTAATTTGCTGAATCCTTAAACATGTCAACATTTATATGCACATCTTCAATCTCACGAAATATACTGGAGCAGTTCACATATTTACTATGTGCTAAAACTGGCCAAATCTAGTTTGTTTCAATTAAAGATATTTTTTAAGTAATTTTTTTTTTAAAAAGATATACTTCACCAACATGAGATATCACACCCATTAGGATGGCGCTTCCTCAAAATCAAAAACAGAATTACGATATGATCCAGCAATTCCACTTTTGGGTATACACCCAAAAGAATTAAAGCAGGGTCTCAAAGAGATATTCATACACCCAGGTTCATAGCAGCATTATTTACAATAGCCAAAAGGTGGAAGTAACCCAAACGCCCACCCATGGATGAATGAACAAAATGTGTTATATACATACAGTGGAATATTAGTTATCCTTAAAATGGAAGGAGGTCAGGCATGGCGACTTATGCCTATAATCCCAGCACTTTGGGAGGCTGAGGAGGAAGGATGACTTGAGCCCAGGAGTCCAAGACCAACCTAAGCAACCTAAAAAACCTGTTGGGTGTTTTGCCCAAAAAATACAAAAAATTAGCTGAGCAAGGTTTTATGTGCCTGTAGTACATACAACAGGCACCTGCCACCAAACCTGGCTAATTTTTGTATTTTTAGTAGAGACAGGGTTTCACCATGTTGGCCAGGCTGGTCATGAACTCCTGACCTCAGGTGATCCACCCGCCTTAGCCTTCCAAAGGCTGTGGACACCTGTAATCATAGCTACTCGGGAGGCTGAGGCAGGAGAATTGCTTGAACCCAGGAAGCAGACATTGCAGTGAGCTCAGATCGCACCACTGCACTCCAGCCTGGGCAACAAGAGCAAAACTCCATCTCAATAAATAAATAAATAAATGATAAAAATGCCAATCTAACGAAGGTCTCCCAATATTTTGCCCATAGTATTTTCCACTATTAACGATATGGATACGTTTTAGTTCATTTTCTATCCTTGTCTTTTGACACTGAGTTCAGTAGTCGATAATTATCAGATTTCAGTAATGCTATAAAAAACAAGATGTGGTATGCAAATTTTTATTTCTGGTGAGAAATGAATGCAATAATCTGAACTTTTATCAAGTCTTGGGTTATATCTTACATGACAACATGATTAATAAACTTACGATAGAGTATGTTTCACAAGGGTTTCCTAAGAATCCTAAAGCTCAACAAAATACATTCTTTGAAATAATCAAAATAACACAGAAAGAACAGTGACATTCTGGTTTAATTTGTGTGTTTCATCTTTACCTATTACCACAGTACCAAATGATGGGTCAGATCAAGCTCTGGGTCAGAAGACAAGATACATTTAATTACAACCCCAAAAATACTTTTATAAGAGTCTTAACTAGGCTGGGATTACATCTGTAATCCCAGCACTTTGGGAGGCCAAGGTGGGAGGATAGATTGAGCCCAAGAGTCCAAGACCAGCCTGGGCAACATGGCAAGACCCTGTTTCTACAAAAAAATAAAAATTAAAAATTACGCGGGTATGGCAGGGCACACCTGTGGTGCCAGCCACTCAGGAGGAGCCTAAGGCAGGAGGATCACTTGAGCCCTGAGGTCAAGACTGCAGTGAGCTGTGTTCATGTCACTGAACTCCAGCCTGGGTAACAGAATGAGATTCTTGTCTCACACACACACACAGAAAAAAGGGTCTTAGCTGTATTATTAGCTAGATATACAAGTCAAGAGATACTCATATCTAAAAAAGAAAAAATAAACATAAAAAAAGATATTTACATGCAGGGAGAATACAGTCTTAGTGTCAAAAATATTAAACATGTTTAGCAAGGACCTGGATGAAAGTATCAAGACTCTAGTAGTTAGGTCTGCATACAGCAGAAAGTTTGGCTAATACCAAAATGTAGCTAATATCATGGAAAAACGAAATGGCCGGGCACAGTGGCTCATGCCTGTAATCCCAGCACTTTGGGAGGCCGAGGCAGGCGGATCATGAGGTCAGGAGACCGAGAGCACCCTGGCTAACACGGTGAAACCTCGTTTCTACTAAAAATACAAAAAAATTAGCTACGCGTGGTGGCACGCACCTGTAGTCCCAGCTACTCAGGCGGCTCCAGCTTGGGCAACAAGAGCAAAACTCCATCTCAAAAAAAAAAAACCAATAAAAAACAACAAAAAAGAAAAATGAAGCTTAAAATGACCAAGAACAATTAGAATCATTCACTGAAAGAGTATGAATTTAGAAATGGAAAAGTATAAAGAAGTATGATGCCCGGCACAGTGGCTCACACCTGTGATCCCAGCACTTTGGGAAACCAAGGCGGGCAGATCACCTGAGGTCCAGAGTTCGAGACCAGCCTGACCAACATGGAGAAACCCCCGTCGCTACTAAAAATACAAAATTAGCCGGGAGTGGTGACACATTCCTGTAATCCCAGCTACTCAGGAGGCTGAGGCAGGAGAATCGCTTGAACCTGGGAGGCGGAGGTTGCAGTAAGCCAAGATCGCACCACTGCACTCCAGCCTGGGAAATAAGAGCAAAAACTCCGTCTCAAAAAAAAAGAAAAAAAGTAAGTATGATGAGGAACAATTAAAACCAAGAAACAACAACCACCACCACAGATAGAGGATGGTCTGTTACAAAAACGACAGAAACGTGAACACAAAGTAATCAATGATGTAGTACACCAATATAGTGGCTTTTTAAAAGTTAATTTTGTAGGCCAGGCATGGTGGCTCACGCCTGTAATCCCAGCACTTTGGGAGGCCAAGGCGAGTGGACTGCTTTAGCTCAGGAGTTCAGAGACCAGCCCGGGCAACACGGTGAAACCCCGTCTACCAAAAATACAAAAATTAGCTGGGCGTGGTAGCACACGCCTGTGGCCCCAGCTACTTGAGAGGTTGAAGTGGGAGGATCGCTGGAGCCTGGGAAGTCAAGGCAGCCGTGAGCCATGATCATGCCACAGCACTCCAGCCTGGGTGACAGAGGGAGACTCTGTCTCTAACTAACTAACTAAATAATTTTGCAGATCACTCTGTTGAAACAAACCACTACCTGATCCTCAGGTCCCCTTTCGCAACTGCCATTACTGAAAGGGAAAAGATTCCACAAGAAAATTAAATAGCCTGGATATGGTGGCTCTCACCTGTAATTCAAACACTTCGGGAGGCTTAGGCAAGAGGACAGCTTGAGCCCAGGTGTTCAAGATAAATTTGGGCAACATAATGAGGGCTTATCGCTATTAAAAATTTAAAAATTAGCCAGGCATGGTGGCATGCACCTGTAGTCCTAGCTACTCACAGGATGAGCTGGGAGGACTGCTACACTCCAGCCTGGGCAACGGTGAGAGACCCTATCTCAAAAACAAAAGAAAAAAAGTCGCTGGCATCATTTATGCACATTTTTAAAAAGTTTCAAAACAGGAAACCAAAGAATAGGGGAAACAAAACAAAACAAAACAAAAAATTGTATCTATAAATAAATCAATGAAGTTTCTAGAGCAAGGAAAAAAAAAACTCCGCCTCTTAGGTAATTCAAGAATTACTCCGAGACTTGACTACTACTTATTGCCTGATCAAATGACTTGCACTTCTTACTCTACCATCCTCCCCTCTTACCTCTTTAATTATCTAGGTCCTATATAGCCATAAAGGCCAAATTCAAGTGCCAAATCCACTACGATGGCTTTGATGGCTTCACTACCTACAGCAGCTCTTGTTACTTCTCTTCACTGTACAGACTGTAGATTCATTCGTTTAGTTCCGTACATATATCCTATCACATTCCTTTTTTTTTTTTTGAGAGGGGGTTTCGCTTTTTCGCCCAGGCTGCCGTGCAGTGGCCGGATCTCAGCTCACCGCAAGCTCCGCCTCCCGGGTTTACGCCATTCTCCTGCCTCAGCCTCCCGAGTAGCTGGGACTACAGGCGCCCGCCACCTCGCCCGGCTAATTTTTTTTTTTTTATTTTTTAGTAGAGACGGGGTTTCACCGGGTTAGTCAGGATGGTCTCGATCTCCTGACCCCGTGATCCGCCCGTCTCGGCCTCCCAAAGTGCTGGGATTACAGGCTTGAGCCACCGCGCCCGGCCACATTCCTTTTTGTAAGCATCTACCTTTGAATCCTATGTTTTTTTTTTGTGTTTTTTTTTTTTTTTTTGAGACGGAGTCTCGCTCTGTCACCCAGTCTGGAGTGCAGTGGCCAGATCTCAGCTCACTGCAAGCTCCGCCTCCCGGGTTCACGCCATTCTCCTGCCTCAGCCTCCCGAGTAGCTGGGACTACAGGCACCGCCACCTCGCCCAGCTAGCTTTTGTATTTTTTAGTAGAGACGGGGTTTCACCGTGTTAGCCAGGATGGTCTCGATCTCCTGACCTCGTGATCCGCCCGTCTCGGCCTCCCAAAGTGCTGGGATTACAGGCTTGAGCCACTGCGCCCGGTCGAATCCTATGGTTTTTAAAATTCTTGAGGACAGGGCAATTTCTTACTTATTTTTGTCTAATTAGACCCATGAACACTGTAGCTAAGAAAGGATAATTAATTAGGTGAGAGGATCCTGCCAGTGCATCTTCTATTTCTTGGGGCCAGAATATGAGCACATGAACCTAACATGATCTAGACAAGATTTAGAGATGGAGTTGAAGATACTGACAAATATTGGAAGAATCTACCACAAGGGTGATATTGAGTCACTATTTTTGCAGAGCTTTGTTACTAGTTTGCCTTAAATAATTCAGAGTTTGTCCTGGGGGTAAGGAGTGGATAAGAGTGAACTTAACAATCTTTTAAATTTCCTTCAAGTTTTATGATCACGACATAGGGGCAACAGGAGAGGAGAAAAAGTTTGGAAATCAAACACAAATGTTTTCGGATTCCCGCTAGGTATGTAAATTGCTAAGACAATGCCGATAGGGGTACTCATTCAAAAACACCGAGTGCCACTCTGTACGGGCCACTAAATTGGGCACTGTGGATATGAAGGTTCATTTCTTCCTTACTGAACCCACAGGTGCCAAGAAATGACCACTACAAAACAGTCGTTATAACTGAGGGAACAAAGCGCCATAGCAGCAACAAAAAGGGGTTCTTGCTGCTTCGTGGGATAGGGGGCTGAGAAGCCTCACAAAGGCGATGTCCTCGCAGTCTAAAGAGGAATGGGCAAGGAGGACGAGGGTGGGGCTCAAGCATCCGTCCGATAAAAGTGAGCAGTAAGAACCGAGGCCCAGGGTGAGGAGGAACGGCGAAGTACTTGCCGAAGGGCGAAGGTCTGTGCTGCTGAAGGGGGAGATGGAGTACCAATGTACGAGGCTTTATAGAAACGGCCGTTTGGTAAAGGGCAGTGACTCTGGAACTTTTTCTCTAGGGATCCCGCTCGTCCTCCCTGGTTGAGCCTCGGCCCCAGCAGCCCAGTGCCTCACCCAAATGCCCCGAGTCCTGCTTCCGCCTCCGCTGTAGCCTCTCCCGCAGAGAGTCCAGCTGCTTCTTGTGGGCCTGGATAGAGCTCCACGTGTCCGACATCCTAGTCTCCCAGCCCTGACGCCTCTCGAATAAGGCGCGGCGGACTAGCACCTCCCAGCACTCGCTCCAGGATATAACCAATTCTCACGCGGACACCCCGAAGGCTAACCGGAAAATGACCCCTAGAGATGAGCAAGACAGAAAAGTCATTTCCGGTGTCGCGCTTTCTTGGAAGCTATAAAGAGAGCCACGTTAGGTGTTGGCAGAGCGGCAAATATAGTCCTCATACCCTCTCTCTCTTGCTTCCGGGCACAGTGAGGCTGTGGTTGCCATGTTGGTGACTGGCAGAGCGGCCATGTTGCTTATAGACGCGCATGCGGCCATGTTGAATATTCGGAGAGGAGTCCTGAGAGGTAACCTACGTTAAAATAGCACTCAAAGAGAGCAACATTTGGCCGGGCGCGGTGGCTCAAGCTTGTAATCCCCAGCACTTTGGGAGGCCGAGACGGGCGGATCACGAGGTCAGGAGATCGAGACCATCCTGGCTAACACGATGAAACCCTGTCTCTACTAAAAATACAAAAAACTAGCTGGGCGAGGTGGCGGGCGCCTGTAGTCCCAGCTACTCGGGAGGCTGAGGCAGGAGAATGCCGTGAACCCGGGAGGCGGAGCTTGCAGTGAGCTGAGATCTGGCCACTGCACTCCAGCCTGGGTGACAGAG
>NW_016815584.1:569288-583005 GCF_001698545.2 Rhinopithecus bieti | reverse complement strand
CGCTCTGACCCCCAGGCTGCAGGGCAGGGGCGGATATAACCTCACTGCAAGCTCCGCCTCCCGGGTTTACCCCATTCTCCTGCCTCAGCCTCCCGAGTAGCTGGGACTACAGGCGCCCGCCACCTCGCCCGGCTAGTTTTTTGTATTTTTTAGTAGAGACGGGGTTTCACCGTGTTAGCCAGCATGGTCTTAATCTCCTGACCTGGTGATCCGCCCATCTCGGCCTCCCAAAGTGCTGGGATTACAGGCTTGAGTCACCGCGCCTGGCTGGCCTTTTTTTTTTTTAATGGAGCCCCCTGAATGGAAGCATTTCCAGAATCAGTGACTTATCCAGTGTCTACATGATGCCATACACTGTGTCCAAAAAATACAAAAAAAAAAAAAAAATAGTTTGACTGGCATGGCTCCTGTTTTCAAAGAGTTTATGATCTGGTAAAGGAGCTATGAACCAGTTTATTAATACTGAACCATCTTTACAGCATGAGGTAGCATGAGCATAGACTCTTTAAAAAACAAAAACAAGGGCCGGGCGCGGTGGCTCAAGCCTGTAATCCCAGTACTTTGGGAGGCCGAGACGGGTGGATCACGAGGTCAGGAGATCGAGACTATCCTGGCTAACACGGTGAAACCCTGTCTCTACTAAAAAATACAAAAAACTAGCCGGGCGAGGTGGCGGGCGCCTGTAGTCCCAGCTACTCGGGAGGCTGAGGCAGGAGAATGGGGTGAACCTGGGAGGCGGAGCTTGCAGTGAGCTGAGATCCGGTCACTACACTCCAGCCTGGGCGACAGAGCGAGACTCCGTCTCAAAAAAATAAAATAAAATAAAATAAAATAAAACAAAACAACAACAACAACAAACGTGATTTCAAAGAAGAGGAGGACTGCAAGTTTAATGACCCAGGAAGACATTGGAAAGAAGCTGGCATCAAGGTTCAGGCTTGAAGTGACCGTTAAGGTTTCAGTAGGTGAAGGTATAGGAGGGAAATCCAGGTCTAGAATATGATAAAGGCAAAGGTCTAGACTAGAGGTAGGAAAGCAGGACGTGTGTTATGTCAATCCGCATTAGTTCGCCAGAACATGAAGATTTGTATTTGGGAATGTTGGGAGAAATTTTAGGTTCCCAAATTTGAGGCCAGATTGCAGAAGGTACATGGTACCTGTGTAAAGACTTGGCAATTTATTCAGAATACAATAGGAAACAATTAGAGTTTGTAAATAGAAATGTTTCAAAATTGATCTGCTGTTCTAGATAAGTTGAGGTGAGGAGGAAGGAGATTTGGGAGAGGAGGAAGATGGTTAGTAGTCCATTGTAACTAAGTGTCTGATGAGAAGAACTTTAACTAAAAGCTGGTTATGAACAGTAATGAAAAGAAAGGGGTGGAATGTGAAGGGAGCTATTGAAAGATTGTAATATGACTTTTATCCATTCAGTAAGTATTGAGTGACTACTATGTGTTAGATACTATGGAGATTTAGTAGTGATCAAAATACTCCTTTCCATCTCATTTTCTGAACTTAATTTACTTTTAGGGAATTTACACTGTCTTTTGGGATGTGTAACTTTGTTTTTTTGTTTTTGTTTTATTAAGACAAGCCTCACTCTTTCACTGCTGGAGGGCAGTGGTGCAAAGAAGTAGCACAAGTACTCCCGAAAGTCAATCAAATCAAGGGCAGCTCTCAGAAGTTTTTGCTTTCACATTAACTCTGGGTAAATTATTACAGTGGCATATTGGGCAAATTTTTTGAAGCACAGGAAGGGTTCTTATCATGATCTTCTTATAGAGAGATTCTTTTTAGACTCCTCTTGACCAGTTTGCTGCTCAAAAGAAAGATACTGCTTTCTTGTCAGCCCGCAGCCACAGAGGAGGAGGAGGAGGGAAAAATGCAGACAGACTTCTTCTAGTCAAAACAGAATGTAAGCCTAATTTTGAGCAGATGGGTGCTGCATGCATTACACTTCTGAACTTTTCCTCATATCTGCTGTGGTAGATTGCTTCCAGAGTTGGCCACAACAATGCCTCCCACCCACTTGCCCTTAGGTAGTGTGACTTTGTCCCCTTTCAATCAATAAGTAAAGCTTATTCCCCCTCCTCTTGAATCTGAGCTAGGCTTCTGACTAGCTTTCACCAAAAGAATGTGGCAGAAGTGATATTCCCTGAGTTCTAGACCTTAAGAGGTCTAGACCTTTTTTTTTTTTTTTTTTGAGACGGAGTCTCGCTCTGCCACCCAGGCTGGAGTGCAGTGGCCAGATCTCAGCTCACTGCAAGCTCCGCCTCGCGGATTTACGCCATTCTCCCAAGTAGCTGGGACTACAGGTGCCTGCCACCTCGCCCAGCTAGTTTTTTGTATTTTTTAGTAGAGACGGGGTTTCACCGTGTTAGCCAGGATGGTCTCGATCTCCTGACCTCATGATCCGCCCGCCTCGGCCTCCCAAAGTGCTGAGATTACAGGCTTGAGCCACTGTGCCCGGCCCAGAGGTCTAGACCTTAAGAGGCATTACAGCTTCCGGGGTTTGGTTTGGTTTTGTTTCTGATTTTTGAGAGAGAGTCCCTGGGTCTCTTCCATCTAAACACTGTTGAAGCAAGATCTGAGGGACCTCCAGATGTGCTGCCACAGCTTCTGTTTCTGCCCTCTTGGAACCCTGGGCTTTCGTGGAAGTCCAGTTACCCTGATAGACCACTTGAAAAGAGAGACCCTGTAGGGTGAAGGATGGTAAGGAGAAAGGGTTCAGCATTACAGTCAGCAATCCAAGTAGCCAGAAGTGAGTGAGGCCATCTTGGCTCCCCCAGTCCAAATGAAAGCTGCCTGAGTAAGCCCAGTGCTACCACATGGAACAGAGACAAGCCAGCCTACCAGGCACTCCATGGAATCATAAGCAAATATGTAAGTATTAAGACACTAGGCCAGGCGCGGTGGCTCACACCTGTAATCCCAGCACTTTGGGAGGCCGAGGCAGGTTGATCACGAGGTCAGGAGTTCGAGGCCAGCCTGGCCAACATAGTGAAACCCTGTCTCTACTAAAAATACAAAAATTAGGCAGAGGTTGTGGTGAGCTGAGATGGTGCCATTGCACTCCAGCCTGGGCGACAGGGCAAGATTCTGTCTCAAAAAAAAAAAAAAAAAGAAGACACTAGTAGGCTGTGTGCTGTGGTGTATGCCTGTAATCCCAGCTGCTTTGGAGGCTGAGGTGGGAGGATCCCTTGAACTCAGGAGTTCAAGACCATCCTAGGCAACATACCAAGACCCCATCTCAAACACAGTACTAACAGTATACTTCACTTTTTTTTTTTATTTTGAGATGGAGCCTCGCTCTGTTGCCCAGGCTGGAGTGCAGTAGCACGATCTCGGCTCACCATAACCTCTGCTTCCCGGGTTCAGGCAATTCTCCTGCCTCAGCCTCCCGAGTAGCTGGAACTACAGGCATGCACCACCATGCCCAGCTAATTTTTGTATTTTTAGTAGAGACAGGATTTCACTATGTTGGCCAGGCTAGTCTCAAACTCCTGACCTCGTGATCCACCTGCCTTGGCCTCCCAAAGTGCTGGGATTACAGACATAAGCCATCGTGCCCGACTCTTCACTTTTTACTTGATTCTTTGGATGAATGTTTTTTTCCCTCAAGTCTTATTCATATCTGACTAAAAACAGAATGTCCACTAGGATTAGTCAACCTACCATTATTAAATGTTAGAATAGATAAGGAAATATAAAGGGAAGTCAGGCCGGGCGCGGTGGCTCAAGCCTGTAATCCCAGCACTTTGGGAGGCCCAGACGGGCGGATCACGAGGTCAGGAGATCGAGACCATCCTGGCTAACCTGGTGAAACCCCGTCTCTAAAAAATACAAAAAAAAAACTAGCCAGGCAAGGTGGCAGGCGCCTGTAGTCCCAGCTACTTGGGAGGCTGAGGCAGGAGAATGGCGTGAAGCCGGGAGGCGGAGCTTGCAGTGAGCCGAGATCCAGCCACTGCACTCCAGCCTGGGCAACAGAATGAGACTCCATCTCAAAAAAAAAAAAAGAGGGGGGGGAGTCAAAGTTGGGTCTAATTGAGAATAAGACTAGTGGAATCTGTTTTGGGGATCAGAAGACAAGGGTTTGTTGATTGGTTAAGAAGTTCCAGTGACGGCCGGGCGTGGTGGCTCATGCCTGTAATCCCAGGACTTTAGGAGGCTGAGGCGGGCAGATCACGAGGTCAGGAGTTTGAGACTAGCCTGACCAACATGGTGAAACCCTGTCTCTACTAAAAATACAAAAATTAGCCAGATGTGATGGCACACGCCTCCAATCCCAACGACTCGGGAGGTTGAGGCAGGAGAATCACTTGAACCCAGGAGGTGGAGTTTGCAGTGAGCCAAGATCACGCCACTGCACTCCAGCCTGGGTGACAGAGTGAGACTACATCTCAAAAAAAAAAAAAAAAAAAAAGTGCCAGCGACAATAACCAAAGTTACAGGTGCAGGAGTTTCTGAGAGATGAGAATGTGTCAATAAATTCTGCGCCTTGTTCAGGGGTGACACAGGTTGAATTCTCTGAGAAGCAGATGCTGGGACAGAATTAGCAGTACAGAAGTTTTACTGGGGAATAACACTGGTATAAGGAAAGACAGTGGGGGAAAGGGGGAGTGGAATTGATTAGGGAGACCTGTCAGACCATAATGCAGACCTGATAAAGTCTCTGCCAGTCCAGTAGGAATTTCCAGAGCAAAGATTGTTCATTAGAGTCCTATGTTCCAATGGCTAAGCCCTTGTACCTTGCTCAGTTTTGGGCCAAGGATTGGAGAAGAGCAGTACAGCTGGAGGTTGTCAGCTAACCAGACTCCTTGCAGCTTGTTAGCCAGTTCTTTCTTGAAGGAACATCTCAAAAGCAGCCCATCTCTGCGTCTGCCAAACAGAGTGCAATGGATCTTATACAGGTTCTTTTTTTTTTTTTTTTTTTTTTGAGTCGGAGTCTTGCTCTGTCTCCAGACTGGAGTGCAGTGGCATGATCTCAGCTCGCTGCAACCTCCACCTCCCGGGTTCAAGTCATTCTGTTGCCTCAGCCTTCCAAGTAGCTGGGATTACAGGTGCCTGCCACCACACTTGGCTAATATTTATTTTTGAGATGGTGTTTTGCTCTTGTTGCCCGGGCTGTAGTGCAATGGCATGATCTTGGTTCACTGCAATCTCCTCCTCCTGGGTTCAAGTGATTCTCCTGCCTCAGCCTCCCGAGTAGCTGGGACTACAGGCGCCCGGCACCTCGCCCGGCTAGTTTTTTGTATTTTTTAGTAGAGACAGGGTTTCACTGTGTTAGCCAGGATGGTCTCGATCTCCTGACCTCGTGATCCACCCGTCTTGGCCTCCCAAAGTGCTGGGATTACAGGCTTGAGCCACTGCGCCCGGCCCTAATTTTGTATTTTCAGTAGAGATGGGGGTCACACCACGTTGCCCAAGCTGGTCTTGAACTCATGACCTCAAGTGATCCACCCGCCTCAGCCTGCCAACGTGCTGGGATTACAGGAGTGAGCCGCAGCGCCCGGCCTTGCATAGATTCTTAAATGGCAACTGCATTGGTTCCTAAGTTGTATAGGTTGAGTTAATATACTTGAGAATGGTTATTGTGAAAGGTGAATTCAAGAGAATTGTATGCTCCCTTTCCCTTCTCCACTTTAGAATTACAAGTTTGAATTCCCTCTCTTAGATTCCACAGGACACTGTCCATTATCTGTCATAGTTCCTTTCACCTCCAAATAAAAGTATTTGTTTAAAGCTAGGCACCATGGTATGTGCCTGTAGTCCCAGGAGGCTGAGATGGGAAGATCAGTTAAGCCAAGGAGTTGGAGTCCACCATGTCCAATACTGAGACCCTGTCTCTTAAAAAAAAAAAAAAAAAGAGTATCTGTTTACATTTTCCCGCTGAGACTGAGCTCCCTAAGGGCAGAAGTTTATTTTACAGTCAAACATCATATAATGATGTTTTGGTCAACTATGGACCACATGCAGAACAATGGTTCCATAAGATCATAATGGAGCTGAAAAATTCCTATCACCTAGTGACGTTGTAGTTGCCATAATGTTGTAGCATGGTTACTTCATTTTAAATAAATTTAGTGTAGTCTAAGCATACAGTGTTTATAAAGTTTACAGTTTTTTACAGTAATGTCCTAGACCTTCACATTCACTTACCATGCACTCACTAACTCACCCACAGCAACTTCCAGTCCTGTAAACTCCATTCATGGAAAGTGCCCTATATAGGTATATCATTTTTAAATCTTTCGTATTGTATTTTTACTGTACCTTTTGTATGTCTAGATACACAAATACCATTGTGCTACAGTTGCCTACAGTATTTAGCACAGTAATATGCTGCACAGGTTTGTTGCCTAGGAGCAATAGGCTATACCATAGCCACACCTAATCTAGGTGTATAGTAGGCTATACCATATTGGTTTGTGTAAGTAAACTCTATGAGGTTTGCACGACAACAAAATTGCCTAATGATACATTTCTTGGAATGTGTCCTGGTCATTAAGCGAAGCATAACAGTGTTTACCTTTGCACCTAACCAACACTTGGTCTTTTTTTTTTTTTTTTTTTTGAGACAGAGTTGCCCTCTGCCACCCAGGCTGTAGTGCAGTGGCACGATCACTGCAACCTTTACCTCCCAGGTTCAAGCAACTCAAGTGATTCAGGCAGTTCTCCTACCTCAGCCTCCGGAGTAGCTGGGATTACAGGCCACTACCGCCCGGCTAAATTTTGTGTTTTTAGTAGAGATGGGTTTTCGCCATGTTGGCCAGGCTGGTCTTGAGCTCCCAACCTCAGGTGTTCTGCCTGCCTCGGCCTCCCAAAGCGTTAGGATTACAGGCATAAGCCACTGTGCCCAACCTAAAAATTATTTTGACTGGGAATTGAGAACTCAATGAATGAGCGAAGAAGCGGTGTCTTGCTTCTTATAATAGCAATGACTTTATTCATCCAATTTGAACTAGATCCTCTGTTTCATGTAAAATAAGTGTTTTGCAAGCTGTATTTATTTATATATTCATTCCTGCAGGTTAGACTTAATTCAACTTCCAAAAAGATTGTCCAGCAAAAAGTTACTGAGAGTGGGAAATGGTGGGGCTGAGCGTAGAGATAAGGTCAATTGTAAGAAGGAAGAAATTAAAGGCTCTAAGAAGAGAAAGAATAAATTAGGGATGAAGGGAGAAAAGAAATAGAAATAAAAGCTATCAAATAAGAGGAGGTCAGTGAAAGGAGAAAAAGCAGGAGAGGGAAAAGAATGAAAAGGAGGCGGAAAGAAAATAAAGTAGAGCTGTGAAAAAGCGGGGTGGGGATTCAGGCTTAGAGCTGGCCTGCCCAAGGAAGTGTCCATCAATAGAAGCCTCACTGACAGCTGTTACCATAATAGGAACTGGCACCTAAAGAGAGGGCAAGTCTGGTTTAATTAGTTAAATGGCATTATCTGTGTCTAGTGGGGGTGGGAGAGGTTAAGGGGATGGAAGGATTGGTGACCCACCTCCTTCCACAGGCTGAGAGGAAAAGCAGATCTACAAAGCTTTGCCAGAAATGAAAGATTCCCATGCGTTCCTATTCACCAGTTACATTTTAAAGGAGGCTTGTACTGCTCTGGTGGAGGCAACTAGAATTAAACATTGGTTCTTTATCTTAAATTAAGAGTAGGTTTATGCCGGGCATAGTGACTCATGACCATAATCCCAGCACTTTGAGAAGCTGAGGCAGGCAGATCACTTGAGCCCAGGAGTTGGAGACCAGCCTGGCCAACATGGTGAAACCTTGTGTCTACAGAAAATATGAAAAATTAGCTGGGTGTGGTGGGGCACACCTATAGTCCCAGCTCCCTGGGAGGCTGAGATGGGAGAATCACCTGAGCCTGGGAAGTTGAGGCTGCAGTGAGCTGTAATTGCGCCACTGTACCCTAGCCTTGGTGACAGAGTTAAGACTCTGTCCCCCTGCC
Organism: Rhinopithecus bieti; assembly: GCF_001698545.2. Taxonomy (NCBI): domain Eukaryota; kingdom Metazoa; phylum Chordata; class Mammalia; order Primates; family Cercopithecidae; genus Rhinopithecus; species Rhinopithecus bieti. Next base: position 575,054 of record NW_016815584.1, on the reverse strand, counting down.
CCTAAAAAGGAATAGGTTTACTCACCTCTTTCCCTTCTTACAGGCAGCCTCACATCCAGAATCTTAAATGATGTAGCAAGAAGCAAGTGCCATCTCTGATGAGTGAAAGTAGTGCAATGACTGGGATTCTGCCTACCTGGGTTCTGTTTTTGTTGTTTTTTTGAGACAGGGTCTCACTCTTGTCACCCAGGCTGGAGTCCAGTGCTATCATAGCTCATTGCAGCCTTCATCTACCACCTCAGCCTCTTGAGTAGCTGAGACTACAGTGGAGTAGCTGGGGCTACACGTGCTTGCCACCATGCTCAGCTAATTATTATTATTATATATTTTTTGAGACAGAGTTTGGCTCTTGTTGCCCAGGCTGGAGTGCAATGGCATGATCTCAGCTCTCAGCAACCTCTGCCTCCTGGGTTCAAGCAATTCTCCTGCCTCAGCCTCCTGAATGGCTGGGATTATAGGCACGTACCACCATGCCCAGCTAATTTTTTGTATTTTTAGTGGAGACAGAGTTTCATCATGTTGGCCAGGCTGGTCTCGAACTCCTGACCTCAGGTGATCCACCCTTCTCAGCCTCCCAAAGTGCAGGGATTACAGGCATGAGCCGCCGTGCCCCGCCAGCTAATTATTTTTGCAGAGACAGGGTCTCATTGTTTTCCAGGCGTGTCTTGAACTCCTGGGCTCCAGCGATCCCACCCGTGTTGGCCTTCCAAAGTGCTGGGATTACAGGCATGAGCCACCGTGCCTGGCCCTACCTGGGTTCTTAATCCAGCTTTGCCACTGAGTGACTCTGGGCAAATCATTTTATCAGTTCCATCCCTTTAGCACTAACAGTCAATGATATTAGAATCTTACAAATCAATCTCCTCGGACTCAGGTAATCCTCCCATCTCAGACTCCTGATTGGCTGGGACCATAGGTGTCCACCATCACACCCAGCTAATTTTGTATTTTGGAAGAGGCAGTGTTTTGCCATGTTGCTCAGGCTGGTCTCAAACTCCAGGGCTCAAGCTATCTGCCTGCCTCGACCTCCCAAACTGTTGAGATTATGGGTGTGAGCCACTGTGACAGGCAAAAAAAAAAAAAAAAAAAAATTATACATGTTTTATTTAACCCCATCCCTATGTGCTTCCTCTGCATTCTTAATGCTAAGAATACTTTGTCTTGTTGGTAGAAATTATTAGGGTTGAATTACATTTTTTTTATTTCTGATTATAACATCAGATCTCAAGGATCATAAAGTTTAATTCACCTTGGTTCTACAGATTTGCTGATATCAGAAGGCTGATCTGTGGTCTGAAAAAGACTGAAAGTTTCCAACCTCCAAACAAAACCCACACAAAGGCCTGGTGGTAGAAGGTTCTAGGTAGAGAAAATCTAGACAATGACTGGACATAGTGGGCAAATGCCTGCCTTTTGGAAATACAAACTCCACAGAGAACAATTTCCACAGGGAAGTTACATTAACTGAAGGCTGTCTTAGGACGAGGCTGAATAAAGTCAGTATTTCAACACCATATGTTCAGCTTTGGCAGGAGATGTAGGTGGGAAGGGAATCTCAATGTTGGAGAATGCCCATATCACACCCCAGCTGGCTATGTAATCATGAAATAAGGAGAAACACATAAATATTTGGTTAAAACACCTTTAATGATAGAGGGAGAGACACTAATATCTCCCCTGTCTGTTCTTGACATTTTACTAGGTTAGGAAGCTCTGGAGCCTACAGCTTGAGGAGAAGCCATCGTTGAAGTCAGTCAATAGCAAAACCCTCACTCTCTCCTCCTCAGAACTCCTGTTCCAAATGATCCTATGTTAAGAGTAAATACTACATCTCATTACAAGACAGAGAGGCAGGGAGGACGCCACCTGGAGCTGGTCTCCCAAAGTCTGGGACTCTAAGAACCAGACAATGACAAAGACACAGGCCCCAGCCTACAGATAGGCAAAATGGGGAGGATAGGGGTCTTGAAAGAGGAAGATAAGGAAAATACAAGGGGCCAGGGAATAAAGGAGGGAGTTATCTAAAACTAGAAGCATACTAGTACTAGGAAATCCCCCATGATCCCTGGAACACCTCTGCACACTATGTCACTATTAGCCCAAAAGAATATTAACGAGAATGTCCACATTCACAATAATTTGAGGCCCTTTCCCTTACATCATGCCCCTTTCTTAGTCACATAGGTACCAGCAAGCCCTATGTTTTAGCAACATTCTGTAACTCTCTCATCATTACTTCATCGACCATGCTGACCAACAATGGTCCTTAAAGATATGAACTTCACATTTCCCAGGTATCTCCTGGGAGACCTCTTGGCAAGAAATCAGCTTGTTTCCCAACTTTGAGAGGCCATGATGAATGAGAAGCTGGAGAGGTCTCGGCACACTGACCAGCCAACGCCTTTACTTTAATGTGACCATCAGGGGATTTACTGGGAAAATTTTCCTCTGCCCTTCATTTCTCCATACTTCCTAGGGTTGGGTCACCAATTACTGGAGCATCTTCAGTACTGGTACCTTCTGGAGGAGGGGGAGGGGAAAGAAATATACAGTTTGCTACTTCTTGTCTATGATGGGCTTCTCAGGCACTGCCTTGGGTGCAGGAGGCTGAAATAGGAGGGGAGCTGTCTTCTCGTTGGCTTCCCTGGATCCCATTGTTGGAGGCACCTTCCCAGCCACAGTTCCGAGGCCAAACAGCACTGGTGGGGCCAGGCTTGGAGTGGTAGTGGAGGTGGAGCTGGAATTCCAGGGCTTCATGGGCAGGCCACTTGACAGGAATGCCACATACTGGTTCTAGAAAGATAGGGGACCCACACCCACCAGCTGAGCAGAAAAGTCACCCCAGAGGAGTGGCACTGGGCCCTCAGAGACAGCTGCCAGCCCTTTGGGCTAGGCTGCAATTCCAAATGTAGGTGCTCAGGTGCACCTGCCAAAGGGAAAGGGAGAGGAAAGAGGAGGGGAAAGAAGGGTCACACCAGGGAAGCTGGAGAGGGTTCCTCTTGAGAAAGCTGCAGAGAATCTATTTTCCTCAGGTACAAAGAATGAGGAGGGAAGAAAAATTCCTTAGGGGGCCATCCCCTTGTAAGCACAGTAATTTCCAAGCTCAGGGACTAGAGAAAAGCCACTAGGGACATATCATGTTAAGAACTTAGAGAAAAAGACAAAATCAGGGCTCACAAATCTGGGAGGTCCTTTTGTGAAGGTGTTTCTGCTCTGTGGGACAAAGAGCAGCAGGTACAGAAAAACAGGCTCATGGGATCGTGGGGTCATCTTTTCGGGGAAAGGGGGAGAGCCCTGTGGAGGTGATGGAAGGTGAACAGCCAGGGACTAAAGAAAGAGCAGCAATATTCTGAGGGCCATGGGGGGCAAAGGGCTGTACCTGGTGGTGTGCCAGTAGCATATGCTTCTTGAGGGTAGCCCGCTCAAGAAAGCCCTGCCTGCAGAAAACACAAGTGAAGAGCGGCCCCTCCTTGGGGTGGGTCTTCTGATGCTCCTCCAGAGCTGCCTGGGAGGGAAAGGCCTGGCCACACACTTCGCAGGCCTTTCTGCTGCTGCTCTCTCCTGACTCCTTTCTCATTGCCTCCTGCAGGCTCAGCTCCTCTACCAAGGTCACGCTGGTGCCTTCCCCTTCTGGGGTGAGTGCTGATGCTGGGCTTGAGCTTCTCTCCGGTTTGCCCCCCTCTTCCTTGCCTCCTAAAACATCACTGCTTCCCTGCTCCATTGGCTGAGGCTGATCCAGGCTCTCAGGTGGTGGTAGTGGTGGCGGCAAAGAAGACTGCTGAGTAGCTTTCTCATTACTGTCCATCTCCTTCCCAGCTGTGACTGCTGCCGCCACTGTCCCCACCTCCTCCTCTGCCCCAGATGCCTCTTCTGAATCACCTCTCACTGATATTGCCTTCTCACCTCCACTCTCTGAGCCTCTCCCTGCCAGGGAATCTTCATCAGTCACATCTTCCTCTTCTTCCTCATCCTCTTCTTCCTCCTCCTCAGACAACTCCTCTTCTGGTGATGGCTGCTGGGACTGCTGCTGGGGGAAACTCCCTGCCCCGGAGACTGTAGATTGCTCGGAGCCATTCTCCTGAGCAGCTCCTCCACCTTCAGGGAGTGCAGTACCACCATTGGGGATCTGGCCCCCCAGGTGCATCCGGACATGCTGCTGCAGAGTGACAGCATTGGTGAACTTCTTCTGGCAGATGGGGCAGGAGTTCTGTGCCCGGGCAGCTGGACTGGCCTTGTGGCCCACGAAATGTGCACGCAGATTACCCCTAGTGGAGAAGGCTCTGCCACACACTTTGCATTTGAAGGGCCTCTCACCTCCATGTTGGCCATAATGAAGGCGTAGGGCCCGAGGACAGCTAAGCACCCGGAGACAGATGACACACTGGTTAGGTCCAGAAGAGGCTGAGGATGAAGCTGCAGGGGCAGAGGTGGTGGGGGCTCCTGAGGCAGTTGAGGTCACTGCCACAGCTCCTTGCCGGTCAATCTTTTCTACCAGTTGCTGCAGCTTTGATGTCTCAGAGGGTGAGGCCCCCAAGGGCTCTAGCACATAGGGGAAGGGGAAGCTGCCAGTGGACTTGAAGTGGTTGGTAAGCAGTGCCCAGCTTGGTAGTGAAGTCACCAACTTACTTAGCTGCATGCGAGTTGCTGTGCTACTTTCTGCCACTCCACTGATGGCTGAGCCCTCACTCCCTGGAGGGGTGTTTTCATCAGCTTTATTCTTGGGTTCCACTGCTTTCATGAGCACAAACTTATTGAAAGCAGGGAGTCCTGGAGCTGTGGCTGTGCCTGCACTGGTGGAGAGCAGAGTCAGGCTCTCTGTGGCACTGAGTGCTGTGGTGGAGGCCACCAGAGGCTTGCGCTCAACACCTCCACCTGGAGTGGCTGCCTCCTCCTCGGCCTTCTCTGGTGGTACGGACATACCATAAGGCAAGCCACTGCTGGTAATGACGTAGTCTAGGTGCTCTGGTACTGGGTGTGGGTTCATCTGCACATGTGGGTACTTCTCACGATGCCGGTGGAAATGCACTTTGAGGTTGCCACGGGTGGTAAAGCGGTTTCCACAGACATTGCACTTATAGGGCCTCTCACCCGTGTGGGAACGAAGGTGGATCTGCAGGGCACTGTCACTGCCAAATACTTTGGCACAGAAGCGGCATTTGTGCCTTCCACCAGGCTTCTCCAAGGGACCCATCACTTCTCCATAGCTCAGCTCACCACTTCCATTCTTTGGCTTCAGGAGCCCTGGGGAGGCAGTGGCCTCCAGGCCTCGGGCTGCCCCAAGACACTGTGCTGCCAGTAGTCCCGTGGTGCTTGGGAATGCCAGATGAGGCGAGGCAATCAGCTGATCTGTGCTGCCTGGCAAAGCTGGGGAAGGGGCAGGGGTAGGTTTGTGGCTTCGCCCAACCCCTCCAGCAGAGAAAGGATGCTGTGACCCCAGTGGGTGGTAAAGGTGGAAGAAGGCCTGCTTGGGTGTTTCTGCCCCTGAAGAGGAAGAGGAGGAGGAGGAGGAGGAAGATGCCAGTGTCTTGCTGGTTTGGACAGGCTTCATGGGGCTGAAGAGGGGTAGTAGGGGCTTGGTGGAAGAGGCAGTCCCTGTCCCAGGTAGCTCTGAGGGACTGGCAGGGGCACCCACTGTCTGGCCTAAGGAGCCAAGCAAGAGCACCTGCCTGCAGATTTGCTCAGTCATCTGCATCTGATGGATCTGCCGCTGCTGCAGAACGCGTAGCTCTTCCAAGATCAGGGGGATGTTCAAGTGGCCACTGCCTA
>NW_016815584.1:552918-565605 GCF_001698545.2 Rhinopithecus bieti | reverse complement strand
CGCCCCGCCTTGCCTGTGTTTTAAACTTAAAACGTTTTACAGGCCGGGTACGGTGGCTCACGCCTGTAATCCCAGCACTTCGGGAGGCGGAGGCAGGCGGATCGTGAGGTCAGGAGATCCAGACCATCCTGGCGAACACGGTGAAACTCCGTCTCTACTAAAAATGCAAAAAAATTAGCGGGCCGTGGTGGCGGGCGCCTGTAGTCCCAGCTATTTGGGAGGCTGAGGCAGGAGGATGGCGTGAACCTGGGAGGCGGAGCTTGCAGTGAGCCAAGATCATGCCACTGCACTCCAGCCTGGGCGACAGTGCGAGACTCTGTCTCCAAAAAAAAAAAATTTTTTTTACTGAATTATGTTTTGAAACTTCAGATAATAAAGCTCTTAGCATTTTGAGTCATAGTTCTGAAATGGATAGGTTCTGTGCTTCCAGGCCTGGCCTTACAAATGAGGGAGAGGGGGTTCTATTTCAATTGATGGCAAGTCACAGTTTTGTGCAATGCGGTTTATTTTTACAGATAAGGAAATTGAAGCTTGGGAGGTTAAGTGACTTTTCCAAGTTCACACAGTAATTCAGTGAAGCAAGCATTCAGAATTTTGACTCCTGTCCAATGCTTTCTCAAGCACATCAACATTGTATGGCTTCCCTAATGCTAGAGAAAGGGCCCTGTGTGGCTTCTACCTGCCATTTGCTCCCTGGCCTTAGTCAGGGAGAGGGAATCAGATGGAGGCTTTCTACTGAGCATTTGTTAATTAGCATTGAACATTTGATATCCAGTTGCTGTTTTGTCAAGTCTTCTGACAAGAAAAGAAATCCTTTTCTTTTCATCTTCTCCTGGGAAACACTGTCCCCTTTCTTGCTCTTTAATGAAATGTGCTTTCTGATGCGTAATTTGATCTAAGCTCTTCTTTAAGGTAAATTTAGTCCCTGGTGAAAAGTGACTGGATCAACAGCCACCTGTAAGAGGAGCCCTCTATTTCTCAGTACTTTGCACTCACTGCCTATCCTGAAAAGGGGGGCAGGATTCTTACACAAACATGAATGAAGTCACAAATGCAGGAATAAACTAAACTGGTAATGGTGTCCCTAGATAGCAGATAAGGTGAGGTAAGCTATCTCCGGTCAAATGCAAAGTCGGGGGTGGGACTAAGACCTGGAAAAGCTTGTTTAAACTTATAGAGAGCTGAAATGACAAAGAAAAGGGAAACCAGGTGGCTTCCCCTCTAAACCTAGTGTCCCGTCAAATTGCTGCTTTGGGCTTCAGAGAGAACTCTTGAGGAGAACAAAGAGAAAAATAGGTGGGTCGTATGTAGCAGGGTGATATGTTTGAACAGTGGTTTTCAAATTTTGCTGCCCATTAGGATTACCAGAAAAGAGTTTTACAATTTTTATGTTTAGGTGCGGTGGCCTGTTCCTTGTAGTCCCAGCTACTCTGGAGGCTGAGGTGGGAGGATCACTTGAGCTCAAGGGTTTGAGACTCCATCTCAAAATCTCAGAAAAAAAAAAAAAGAAAGAAAGAAAGAAAAGAAAGTTTAGGCACAGTGGGTAGCTCATGCCTATAATCCTAGCACTTTTGGAGGCTAAGGCAGGAGGATCACTTGAGGCCAGGAATTTGAGACCAGCCTGCATAACATAGTGAGACCCCATCTCTGCAAAATCAACCAACCAACCGACCAAACTTAAAAAAAATTCCCTATGTAGCCGGGCGCGGTGGCTCACGCCTGTAATCCCAGCACTTTGGGAGGCCGAGGCGGGTGGATCACAAGGTCAGGAGATCGAGACCACGGTGAAACCCTGTCTCTAATAAAAATGCAAAAAAAAAAAAAAATTCCCTATGTCCAGGCCACATCCCAGGCTAATTAATTCATAATCCCCGAGGATAGGGGATCCAGCATTAGTTTTATAAAGCTCCTCAGGTGATTCCAATGCGAATACAAAGATGGTGACACAATGATGAGACCCCATGGAGGACTGCCCTTTCCATCACACCTTCCACCCTGCTCCTCACAAATCTTACCTGAGCTAAACTTGGCCACAACTGGGACACAGACAAAATGAACTCTCAGTGCTAAACCTTCCCATCAGTTTCCCTCCCTACAGTGCCCACAACCACACATTAGCTTCCTTGTATCCTTTCCCAGTGAAAAATCTGCTTCCATGAATACAATTTGATATAATTTACACCTTACTGTAAGTTTAAGTGACTGCATTTCTTTCCCAGATATGAGTACCTTGAAGTGAATTTTTTCTTTTTTAATTGATATTTGAGCCATATTTCTAATTGTAAGGTGAAAGGCTTTGTTCTACAGAGTTCAAGCATCATCTACACATTAAGGAAACAAAGCACACTATGTAAGCACCTGCTTAAACTAACTTACTTTTTTTTTTTTTTTTTTAGAGATGGTTTCACTCTGTCGCCCAGGCTGGAGTGCAGTGGCACAATAATAGCTCACTGAAGACTCTACGTCCCAGGCTTAGGGGATCCTCCCACCTCAGCTTCCTGAGTAGCTGGGACTACAGGCATGCACAATCGTGCAGAGCTAATTAAAATTTTTTTTTTCTGTAGAGATGAGGTTTCACTATGTTGCCCAGGCTGTCTGGAATACCTGGGCTCAAGGGATCCTCCTGCCTTGTCCCCACAAAGTGCTGGGAGTACAGATGTAAGCCACTGCATCTGGCCCACTTACTTATTATTGACACTGAACAATGCTAAATGGTAGCTTCCATAATTATGAATTGATTCTGTAACTATTGCTACTGACTACTTCTTAGTGAAATATCTCATCTCCTTACTCCTCTCTCCTAAATGTAGACACATAATAATCCTTAGAAACCCAGACCTACTAATGTAACTATGGCCTGTGTAACACAGCAGACTAATAGGCACAATGATTGGTACACCTGGTGCTAAGTGAGAAAAATATATTTGATTCCAGAACAGGAGTATCTTAGATCAAACAAGAATGCTATTTTAGGCCGGGCGCGGTGGCTCAAGCCTGTAATCCCAGCACTTTGGGTCGAGGCCGAGACAGGCGGATCCGAGGGTCAGGAGATCGAGACATCCTGGTGAACACGGTGAACACCCATCTCTCTACTAAAAATACAAAAAAAAACGCGGGGGCCCGGCGCGGGTGGGCTCAGCCTGCTAATTCCCAAGCATGGCGAGGCCGGAGAAGGTGCGGATCCGAGGTCAGGAGATCCGGACCATCCTGGGTAACACGGGTGAAACCCCGTCTTTACTAAATACAAAAACTAGCCAGGCGATGGTGGCGGGCGGCCTGTAGTCCCAGCTACTCGGGAGGGCTGGAGGCAGTATCGAGAATGGCGTAAACCGGGAGCGGAGCTTTGCGTGAGCTGAGATCAGGCACTGCACTCCGGCGCCCGGGCCGACTGAGCCGGAGACTCTGGGGCCCTCAAAAAAAAAAAAAAAAAAAAAAAAAAAAAAAAAAAAAAAAAGGGCCAGCGCGGTGCGCTCAAGGCCTGCTAATCCCAGCACTTTGGGGGGAGGCGAGAAGGCGGGATCACGAGGTCAGGACGATCGATACCATCCTGGGCCATAACCGGTGAAACCCCCGGTCTCTACTAAAAATAATACAAAAAAAAAAACTAGCCAGGCGACGTGGCGGGCGCCTGTGTCAGCTACTCGGGGAGGCTGAGGGCAGGGAAGGGCTAACCCGGATGGAGGCGGGCCTTGCAGTGAGCTGAGATCCGCGCGACTGCACCCAGCCTGTGAGCGACAGAGCCCGAGGAACTCCGTCTCAAAAAAAAAAAAAAAAAAAAAAAAAAAAAAATACAAAAAAGAGGCTGGGCGAGGTGGTGGGGGCCTGTTAGTCCCAGCTACTCCGGGGGACGGGCCTGAGGCAGGAGAATGCCGTAAAACCCGGGAGGGCGGAGCTTGCAGTGAGCTGAGATCCAGGCCACTGCCTCCAGCGCTGGCGACAGAGTGAGACTCCGGCTCCAAAAAAAAAAAAAAAAAAAAAGAATGCTATTTTAATGAAAATTTCTTTGACATCAAAGGACTCAACACAACATAGATTTCATACCATTTTGGAGCTGGGACTTTAGAGATCTGACACTCTCATTGCCATTTGTGCACAGTGAGTCAGACCTGAGTTAAAGTCCCAGCTCTACAACATTCTAATCTTTGTGATCTTGGGAAAATGTCTTAAACTCTCCCAGAGTTTGATTTCTCTCTCTCCCTCTTTTTTTTTTTTTTTTGAGATGGAGTCTCTCTCTGTCATCCAGGCTGGAGTACAATGGCGCGATCTCGGCTTACTGCAATCTCTGCCTCCTGGGTTCAAGAGATTCTCCTGCCTCAGCCTCCCAAGTAGCTGGGATTACAGGTGTGTGCCACCACGCCCAGCTAATTTTTGTATTTTTAGTAGAGACGAGGTTTCACCTTGTTGGCCAGGCTTGTCTTGAACTCCTGACCTCAAGTGATCTGCTCACCTCAGCCTCCCAAGGTGCTGGGATTACAGGCATGAGCTGCGCTGCTGTGCCCGGCTGATTTATCTTCTTTAAAATGAAGCTACTGCCATGTGCCGGGCGCAGTGGCTCAAGCCTGTAATCCCAGTCCTTTGGGAAGCCGAGGCGAGTGGATCACGAGGTCAGGAGATCGAGACCCTCCTGGCTAACATGGTGAAACCCCATCTCTACTAAAAAAAAAAAAAAAAAAATACAAAAAATTAGCCGGGCATGGTGGCGGGCTTCCTAGCTACTAGGAAGGCTGAAGCAGGAGAATGGCGTGAACCCGGGAGGTGGAGCTTTTAGTGAGCCAAGATCGTGCCATTGCACTCCAGCCTGGGCGACAGAGCGAGACTCTGTCTCAAAAAATAAATAAATAAATAAAATAAAATGGGGTACTGCCATAAAAGGAAGGAAATTCTGATACATGCTACAACATGAATGAAGATGAAAACATTATGCTTTCAGACAAATTTGATTTTAATTGAGAAAAAAAGAAAACATAACTAAGTGCAATAAAGCAGACACAAAAGGACAAATATTGTATCATTCCATTAGTATGAGGTACCCAAATATTATATGAGTCCATTAATATGAAATTTGGCGAGTTCATACAGACAGAAAGCAGAATAGAGGCTAATAGGGGCTGAGGGAATGGGAGAATGGGGATTTATTATTTAACGGTTACGGAGTTTCTGTTTGATGATGAAAAAGTTATTGCAACATTGGTAATGGTTACATAACATAGTGAATGTACTTAATGCCACTAAATTGTATACTTAAAAATGGTTGAAATGGTACATTTTATTACACATATTTTACTACAATAAAGAAATTTTAGCCAGGTGTGGTGGCATGCACCTGTAATTCCAGCTGCTCAGGAGGCTGAGGCAGGAAAATCTCTTGAACCCTGGAGGTGGAGGTTTCAGTGAGCTGAGATGTGCCACTGCACTCCAGCCTGGGCAACAGAGTAAGACTTGGTCTCAAAAAAAAAAAAAACTTTTTTTGTAATAATAAGGGAGTAGGCCGGGCGCGGTGGCTCACGCCTGTAATCCCAACACTTTGGGAGGCCGAGGTGGGCGGAACACGAGGTCAGGAGATCGAGACCATCCTGGCTAACACGGTGAAACCCCGTCTCTACTAAAATGCAAAAAATTAGCCGGGCATGGTGGCGGGCACCTGTGGTCCCAGCTACTCAGGAGGCTGAGGCAGGAGAATGGTGTGAACCCGGGAGGCGGAGCTTGCAGTGAGCCGAGATCGCGCCACTGCACTCCAGCCTGGGCGACTGAGCGAGACTCCATCTCAAAAAATAAAAATAAAAAAAAATAAGGGAGTTGGGAGGAAAAAGAGGAAATGCAAAAAGGGCCTAGCACAGTATCTGAATGCTCCACAAATATTAGCCATGAGTGTTAGTTATTATTTGAATGTCGAAAGCTGAATGAAGCCCTGGGATAAGAAAGGTCACATGTGCCCAAGATTACATAGCTTCAAGGTCTACACTAGATTGAAAACCAAATTTTCTGTTTTCTTATCTAGTGCTCTGTAACACCAGGCCTGAGATACTCTCTATTCCAAAATGTGTTTTTTTCTGATTTGGGAATACCTAGGGTTGGGTGGCCCAGGGATCAATAACCTGAGAGATGAGGCTCTCTACTTCCAAATGTAAACAGAGCCCCCAAAACTCTACCTTTGCCTTCTTTCCCCTCTTGCTGTTCTTGCTGTCTGCCAACTTCCATTTAAAGTACTCCCCTCTCTCCCTCTAGATCTGTTTGGCTGCTGTCCTGGTTTCTCCTTCTCACTAAATATCTGGGTTTCTGATCGTTTCCTTTATTTCCCAGAGGTACTGGTTTGCATTTTTCCCCCAGTCACATCCCTTATGTTCTCTAATCCAGATTTCTAGACTCTGTAGGGGAGAGAGAAGGTGTTTTTTTTTCCCCCCTCTCTAGAGTTTTTAAGTAAATAGAGTATTTCCTGCCCATCACTTATATGAAATAACTATTCTGTTAAGTTTTGATGTTCTAGTCAGGGAAGCTGAGCAAAACAGCTGGAAAAGAGATTTTCAGACTGTTTCTTGGTGATGTCTTAGGTCACTGTAGAATTTTGGCTTTTAGAATATGCAACAAAGGCTCAGCATTTGCTTGTTGTATATGGCACATATTGCTTAAAAGAAGGCAAAAGACTCCTGGAAACATTACTGGCACCCTAGACTACTAAATAAATGTCTTCTGATACTCATGATGATATCCATCATTTCACAGGTACACCAAAGGATATAGTGTACCCCTAAATAAAAGCCCTTCCTACCTAACTGTGGGGCATGCTGTGGGGTAGAAGGAAGTCAGATGCCTGAAGGTCACATAAGTGAATAGAAACCCTGTCTATAAAAAATTAGGGAAAAGGAGAGCTCTCATTCTATTCTGCAGAATGGATGCTGCCCCATGCATGATTAAGGAAATTTATTAATTTAAAAGAAAAGCATAAAATGTGGAATTTACATATTGTAAGCTTGTAAGATGAAGGAGGAATTTCAGATGTGATAAAATAGAGCCACCTCATTTTGCAGATGAGGCCCAATGACATCCAGATCGTAAGTAGCCTAGGATCTTTCACTCCAGGGGAATTCTGATGAGTTTTCTTAAGGTAGATCTTAACAGAAGGTACTACTGCTTCCTTGCTCCTTACATTTGTTTCTGCCTTTCAGAGCTCAAAGGCAAATTTTCATCAAAAATTTGTTGATGCCATTGGGTTTAAGTCTTTACTGTTTCTATGGGGATGACTTTGTAGCAGCATTACCATGCCTCCAAGTGGGAGCTATATCTTAAAGGGCTTGAAAATCCATTCAGGACAGCTGCTAAAGATAGTTTTTGACTCCCTCACAGAAGATTTTTCCTCAGCTATGGTATGGGGAATGGGTGAGCAGATGGGAGAAGTAGGAAGAAGAGGAGAGGATGCTTCTTGGGGGCTTGGAGGGGTGTTCAGCATAGTTCCACAATCAAACCAGCAGGAGAGCAGAACTGTGAGGCAACTCTGGAGAAGAGTTGAGGCTCTAGGGGAAGTCTCCTGTAGAGCACAAGTAGGAAACATCCGGCCTATAGCAGCATTAAGAAGGGCTAATGTGTCTCAGGAGGGAAGGATGCCACCACCACAGAACCTCTAAAGATGGGCACAGTAGGATCCCAGAAAAGCAGTGATTCCCGGAGGATGTATTCTGCCCAAAACATAATATGTCTGTTAAGGTTATTTCGTAGCACATGGAGCACTGATCTGACCTCAAGCTTTTGTTTTTTAACAAGTGGAAAGGCAAGTTTAATCAATAATTTTAATTGCCACCAATACACTATCTTAGAGCTTTTCATGACACATGTCTCATAAAGAAATGCTGACGTTTGCCAAGAGGTTCCTGAGTTTTGGTCATATTACAGCACTTGCAGGAAGTGCCACTGCATTCACATATAATGATAATAACAATATTCACATTCTAGCCTTATTTATGCTAGGTAGCTATTACTATTGTATTAAGCACTTATTTATGCTATGGTACTTTCACTACATGTATTAAGCACTTTTTATGCTAGGTATTTTCGCCAAGTGGGTTCCAAGGGTTTTACACATATTAACTCATTTTGATTTTCACAACAACTTAATGAGGTAGCTAGTAGACACATCTCTATTTTACAGATGAAGAAACTGAAGCATAGAGAGGCAAAATAAACCAGTCAAGGTCACATAGCTAACCAAGTGGTGGAGCTGGGATTTGTCTAAAAGTCTGGTTTCAGAACCCTTGTGCTTAATCCTATACTATACTGTTGGGTGTATCAACTGTATGCTAAACAGTTGCCTCTCTGGAGCCAGGACTTCCAGACTTTCAGTCTGCACATATGGAGCCATACCACTGACAAGTATGTCCAAAACCTCTTTGATCCTAAGAATTACCTGCAACTTGCAAAATATATAGATTCCCCCACCCTGGCTCAGAGGTACTCACAATCAGGCAAGTTTTTAAAACCCAGGTTTAGTGGAGTGAGTACCACCAGCCCTGAGCATTAGGAAATTTAAGTTTTTGTCCTGATTTTGCCTCTGTCTCTCAGACTCTGGGCAATTTCACTCGTCGGTTCCCTGCTTGCTCTACTGTCTGCCTGTCACTTAACGGAATGTTACAAGAATACATACAATTTTTTCCCCCTCATAAGGGACACCTGTTGCTTCAAAAACACAGTATCCTCATAAAATGATACGCATGTAGTAACAGGTGTATTTTCTTGCACTTTTTTTTTTTTTTGCTTTGCTTTCCTTGAAGCACAAACCTAAGCCCCTCATCCAGACCTAGCCTTCAGCTCTCCTCCAGGTGACACGCATACATACCCCAAACCAGGCTGCATTCTGACCGACATTAGCTCTCTCCCTCTGGGAGCTCTGATCGGCTCTCAGTTCAGCCCAACAATGAGAAACTTTTTTCTCATCTCCCTCAGGGGAGCCTTCACGTTTATCCAATTCATTCTCTTGCAACCCAACTCTCCAGAAAGAAAAGGGGGGAAAATCCCACCCCTAAGAGACGGTCTTCAGGTCTGAGGACGTTACTTAGCAACGGCACAAAGACCAGTGAGCAAAGGGAGACCTGAGGAGAAAACTCTTGGGTGGGGAGACAGAGCCAGTTTGAAAACTCCATTTCATCCAGAGAAAAACAAGGAAAACACAAACAGAATCAATCCCAAGTAACAAGCGGGGCTTCTCCCCAGCGCAGGTCATCTCTTTACTCCCTGCATCTCAACTCCTTCAAACCCCCAGTGACCAAGTCCGCCCCCGCCTGGTTTCGCCCATGGCCCGAGTGCCCTCCCCTTGCCCTGGCCTGACCCACACAGGCTTGGACTTAGGGGCCCCCCACCCCTCCCCAGGCACCCACCGTTCTCAGACGCGCTGGGACCTTCGCAGTCCGAGATTAACTGTTGGGGTTTCCGCTGCTTTCGCCGAGACATTCCCGGGTAGAGAGTTGGGAGAGGGAGGGGCAACGCTCACTTAGTCTTAACCGGGGTGACCTGGTCTCCTCTCCCTCTTGGGTCCGAAGCCAATTGATGCCTCTCCCCCAGCGCAAATCACTGTGAAGCAGAGATGTTCTCCTTTCCCAGAGACAGACAGACTCTCTCTCTCTCTGATTCTCTGTTCTTGACGCTCTCTCTCTTTCTCTCTCAATCTTTGCAAGTCTTTAAAGGGGAGACGCCCCCTTTTTTTCTTCAGCTTCTTCCCTACGCTTCTGCAGCTCCCATTGTAAAAGCAAAAATCCTAATCTTTCCGCACACTCTTTTCTTTTGTACTGCAGAGGAAAGGATTTAACCCTCTCCTCCCTGCATGGGCTCTGGGTCTCTCCCTGTGCTGTCTGTTCAGAAACTGTCCCTGGCTTGTTTCTCTAACTCTTCTTCCAAGATCTTCACTGTGCTTTTTGGTTCTGTCATATTTCTATGCCCCTCTGATAATGTAGCTGCTTCTGGGGTATAAACTGAAATAAGAACCTTCTGATATGTCCTGATTATGAGTAATGTACGTATAGCTCTTCATAATTTATAGAATATTTTCATTTGTAATGTGTTTTGAATATTGTAAGTCTGAGATGAACACAGTAGGCTTTACTACTCCTATTTATAGTTGAGCCCCTTTATAGATGAATCAAAAGGCCCAGTGAGGTTAAGTAACCTCTCCAAAGTTGCACAGCTATGATGTATCAGACACAGGCCTAGAATCCAGGTGCATCTGACAGTAGCCTAACATTGTTTCCTCTAAATCACTAAAGATACAATATGCCACCAAACTACTATTATGAAAAAAAAAAGTGATTGATCTGAAGGAATCTCATTTAAAATAGCCACGGCTGGGCATGGTGGCTCACACCTGTAATCTCAGCACTTTGGGAGGCCAAGGTGGGCGGCAAATCATGAGGTTAAGAGATGGAGACCATCCTGGCCAACATGGTGAAACCCCATCTCTACTAAAAACACAAAACTTAGGCTGGGCACGGTGGCTCACGCTTGTAATCCCAACACTTTGGGAGGCCAAGGTGGGCAGATCACCTAAGGTCAGGAGTTCGAGACCAGCCTGACCAACATGTCAAAACTCCGTCTCTACTAAAAATACAAAAATTATCTGGGCATAGTGGTGGGTGCCTGTAATCCCAACTACTCCAGAGGCTGAGGCAGGAGAATCCCTTGAACCTGGGAGGCAGAGGTGGCAGTGAACTGAGATCACGCCATTGCGCTCAAGCCTGGGTGACAGAGCGAGACTCCGTCTCGGAAAAAAAAAAAAAAAAAAGAATCCCTCCATCTCCACAATACATTGTTTGGCAACAACCAGGTATCTCCTGCTCAGCCTGCACACTGAGGGTGATTCATTTATTTTTCTTTAACTTCTGGCTGTGATGTTCCTACCTGTATTTGAGTGCTACTGAGCTACTGGGCATAGAATATTATGGATATGCCCTATCTTCTGGCAATAATGCCTGGGCCCCTTTATTTTAGCATGATTTCTGTTTTACTGTTCTGGCTGAGATAGCATCTGAAACACTATCAGTTGGAAAAGTGGGAAGTATTTTCCCCTTTTAGGGTTAGTAATGTAAATCTCTGATGGCTTTATCTGCAGAGAAAAGCAAAATAAAGCTCACTCACAGGTTTGGGTGCAAATTTGAAGGTTTATGCATTTCTTCCCTTACACGATTCCAGGCTAGTTTGGCAATACTAAGAAAGGAAAAGGGAGACAGCAGGTGGCAGGGGGTGCTGCTAGTAATAATTGAGGCAGGTATCCACATTACATCTGAAGAGTTTTGGAAAATGCTCTCATCTTTGCTTTGGAGTTCACTGAATCTCCATTATTTATCCAGTCCTTTGGTGTCAGGGCCCCGGGTGGTTTTCTCAAGTCTACCCTTGGAACTCTTGTTGCTGACATTATCCAATTCATCCTGTTAACTTCCCTGTGGTAGACAGGTGTCATTATTTATTACTAGACCATTGTAGGAGAAATGGGGGTACTGAGCCTAGGAAAACTTCTAATTCCTCCATGGAATAGACTGAGTCCTGTCATCCTCTCACCCCACTGTTTCCATCATTTATTTCCTTCCAGGAAAGGAAAGGAGAGAAGGAACATAGCTTTCTGCTTCTCTCAGGAGTCTGAAATCTCCAAGGGAGCAGATTTCAGGGTCCACATTTGTCTTTTTTCCTGAATCTTGGCTGTCTTCATCTTTTCCTATTTTTCCCCCTCCTTCTTGTGGGTCTTATTGTGAAAGGAAGGACTCTTTCCCCTCCTCTTCTTTCTTCCGCCCTCCCCAGTTTACCATTTTTTTTTTCCTTTTACCTCTCCACTGTGGCCTCTTGACCTCCCCACAGAGTTACAAAAGTAAAATCCTTGAAGAGATGCTGCTGTGGGAATGTTAATGAGCCTTCCCCACAAAGGGGCAAAGACTTTACTTCACTGAGTTGGAAAAAAGCCCCTTTGAAAAGGGGTTTCTGTGTGTGGTGAAGTGGAGAGGGGAGGGGAAGGAGAGGGATAGAGGGAAAAGAAGGGAGGGAGAGAAAAAGAGCAAGAGAATGAAAGGAGAGAGAGAAATAGAAGAGAGACACTCAAACTTAATACTAGAAGGGAATATTAAAAATAACAACACCACTTTCCTTTCTTCAATTTGTAATCTAATTTTTGGAAAATGTTCCTTGGTCTTTTGACCTTGTAAACTCAGGGCTTACATTCCCAAGAAGCTGAAGAGGCACTTGAGAGCATGGGAGATAATAAAAGATAGGAAAAAGGGACTTGTCTTGGCACCCCACCCCCAGTTTCTTCCCATACACAGGAGCCAGAGCTAGAGAGGCTCTGGGGCGGTTGCGAGGGGTGTGTAATATTCTGGACTGGGGGAACTGGTGGTGAAGATGGGCTCTTTTTTCTGGATTTGTGGTTCATTCTTATGATATTTTCTAATTTTATCAACATTTCTTATTTTGGCTTCCCTATTGGGTGTTGGTCTAATAATTTATCTATCTTCAGAAATAGTTTACAGCACTGTTGAGGTGTCAAGGAGTCAATTTTCAAGCCAGGCCACTTGAGCATAATCTCTGTTTCCTTCATTTCTGTGCACAGGTTGCCTCTGGATTAGTTAAAATTAATGTTAAGGTGTCAAAATTAAATCCTTTAAAAAAAAGTTTGTTGCTTTTTATTTTATTTTTTTACCCTCATCTTCTACGTAATAGTACCTTGTC
>NW_016815584.1:547705-551871 GCF_001698545.2 Rhinopithecus bieti | reverse complement strand
CCGCCCGCCTTGCCTCCCAAAGTGCTGGGATTACAGGCATGAGCCACTGCGCCCAGCTCTTGTTGCTTTTTAAAGAAAGCAAGGCCGGGCTCGGTGGCTCAAGCCTGTAATCCCAGCACTTTGGGAGGCTGAGACAGGCGGATCACGAGGTCAGGAGATCGAGACCATCCTGGCTAACCTGGTGAAACCCCGTCTCTACTAAAAATACAAAAAACTAGCGGAGCGAGGTGGCGGGCGCCTGTAGTCCCAGCTACTCCGGAGCCTGAGGCAGGAGAATGGTGTAAACCCAGGAGGCAGAGCTTGAAGTGAGCTGAGATCCGGCCACTGCACTCCAGCCTGGGAGACAGAGCTAGACTCCGTCTCAAAAAAAAAGAAGAAGAAAGCGGGGCCAGGTGCGGTGGCTCACACCTGTAATCCTAGCACTATGGGAGGCCAAATCACGAGGTCAGGAGATGGAGACCATCCTGGCTAACATGGTGAAACCCCGTCTCTACTGAAAACACAAAAAATTGGACAGGTGCGGTGGTTCACGCCTGTAATCCCAGCACTTTGGGAGGCCGAGGCGGGCAGATCACGAGGTCAGGAGTTCGAGACCAGCCTGGCCAATATGGTGAAACCCCCGTCTCTACTAAAAATGCAAAAATTAGCTAGGCATGGTGGCGCGTGCCTGTAGTCCCAGCCACTCAGGAGGCTGAGGCAGAAGAA
Organism: Rhinopithecus bieti; assembly: GCF_001698545.2. Lineage (NCBI taxonomy): Eukaryota > Metazoa > Chordata > Mammalia > Primates > Cercopithecidae > Rhinopithecus > Rhinopithecus bieti. The sequence goes on along the minus strand of NW_016815584.1, from coordinate 551,166 downwards.
TCGCTTGAACCCAGGAGGCGGAGGCTGCAGTGAGCCAAGATCACGCCACTGCACTCCAGCCTGGGTGACAGAGCAAGACTCTGTCTCAAAAAAAAAGAAAGGAAAAGAAAAGAAAAGAAAAGAAAAAAGAAGGCCGGTTGCAGTGGCTCACGCCTGTAATCCCAGCACTTTGGGAGGCCGAGGTGGGTGGATCACGAGATCAGGAGATCGAGACCATCCTGGCTAACCCGATGAAACCCCATCTCTACCAAAACACAAAAAATTAGCAGGGCATTGTGGCAGGCGCCTGTAGTCCCAGCTACTCGGCAGGAGAATGGAGTGAACCCAGGAGGCGGAGGTTGCAGTGAGTCGAGATCGCACCACTGTACTCCAGCCTGGGCGACAGATATAGGCTCCATCTCAAAAAAATAAAAAATAAAAAAAAGAAAAAAGAAAAAAGAAAGCTGGCAAGGAGCAATGGCTTATGTCTATAATCCCAGCACTTTGGGAGGCTGAGGTGGGTGGATCACTTGAGTTTAGGAGTTCGAGACCAACCTGGGCAACATGGCAAAACTCTGTCACTACAAAATATACAAAAAATTAGCCAGCTGTAGTGGTGCATGCCTGTAGTCCCAGCTACTCAGGAGGTTGAGGTGGGAGGATCACCTGAGCCCAGGAGGTCACGGCTTCCATGAGCTGTGATCAGTGATCAAGCCAGTACACTCCAGCCTGGGTGGAGTGAGAACCTGTCTCAGAAAATAAAATAGTAAAATAAAATAAAAAATGTTAGTCATTGTATTTGACTCTCAGAGTTTCCTACATGCTGTTTTGTGATATCAGCCCAACACCCCAGTTAAAGAAACCAGGAGGCTGGGCGCGGTGGCTCACGCCTGTAATCCCAGCACTTTGGGAGGCCGAGGTGGGCGGATCACAAGGTCAGGAGATCGAGACATCCTGGCTAACACGGTGAAACCCCATCTCTACTAAAAATAGAAAACTTAGCCGGGCGTGGTGGTGGGCGCCTGTAGTCCCAGCTACTCAGGAGGCTGAGGCAGGAGAATGGCGTGAGCCTGGGAGGCGGAACTTGCAGTGAGCCAAGATTGCGCCACTGCACTCCAGCGGCCGACAGAGCGCAACTCCATCACACACACACAGACACACACAGACACACACAGACACACACACACACACACACACACACACACACACAAAGGCAGGAACTGTGAGGAGCAAGGAGAAGGTGATTGGAGTGACATCTCAGGAAGAGAAAGATGAGGAGCCAGTCAAGAATCCTTATTGCCAGAGCTCTCAACTCTCTTTTGGTCTAGTGACTCCCAGACACCACAATCACAAAGGGAATTTATGGATAATTCACATTCCTGGGCTCCTCCACAGATTACTTAATCAGAATCTCTGGGAAGGGGGAACCTAAGATATTTAAACAAGCTCTTAAATGATTCCTTTGCAGAGTGAAGTGTGAAACAATTATGTTTGACTGGTTTTGGGTACCCACGAACCAAGCACTGTTTGTGGACCAAATACATAACATGCTTCACAAATGTGTGTACTGCCTTTAGCCAGATGTTTTGATGTTAAGATGAATACACCTGGCCCGGCGCAGTGGCTCACGCTTGTAATCCCAGCACTTTGGGAGGCCAAGGCAGGTGGATCACGAGGTTAAAAGTTCAAGATCAGCCTGGCCAAGATGGTAAAACCCCGTTTCTCCTAAAAATACAAAAATTAGCTGGGCGTGGTGACAGGCGCCTGTAATCCCAGCTATTCGGGAGGCTGAGGCAGAGAACCTGGGAAGTGGAGAATGCAGTGAGCCAAGATCGTGCCACTGCACTCCAGCCTGGGCAACAGAGGGAGACTCCATCTAAAATATGCTTCTGGGCTGGGCGTGGTGGCTCACGCCTGTAATCCCAGCACTTTTTTTGGAGGCCAAGATAGGCGGATCACCTGAGGCCAGGAGTTCGAGGCCAGTCTGGCCAATATGACGAAACCCTATCTCTACTAAAAATACAAAAAATTAGCTAAGCATGGATGGCAGACACCTGTAATCCCAGCAACTCAGGAGGCTGAGGCAGGAGGATCGCTTGAACCCGGGAGGCGCAGGTCACAGTGAGCAGAGATCTCAACATCACTCCAGCCTGGGCAACAAGAGCAAAACTCTGCCTCAAAAAATAAAAATAAATAAAAATAATAAATAAATAAATAAATAAATAAATAATGCTTCTGGCCGGGTGCAGTAGCTCACACCTGTAATCCTAGCACTTTGGGAGGTGTAGGCGGCCAGATGACCTGAGGTCAGGAGTTTGAGACCAGTCTGGCCAACATGGTGAAACTCTATCTCTACTAAAAATACAAAGTTTAGTTTGGCCTGTTGGTGCATTCCTGTAATCCCAGCTACTTGGGAGGCTGAGGCAGGAGTATCACTTGAATCCAGGAGGCAGAGATTGCAGTGAACCGAGACTGCACCAGTGAACTCCAGCCTGGGCAACAGAGTGAGAGTCTGTCCCAAAAAAAAAAAAAAAAAGAAATAGAAAAAAGAAAAAAAAGAAAAGCTTCTAAGCTTCTAGGGGGTTTTTTCCCTAAAAATAAAACGATAGTCATGAGGGAGTCCGGAAAACTTTTGCCATTTCATTCAGTGCCTTTTCTCTCAGGAAAACACTCTGCTCTTATTCTTCTTTTTCTAGTCTGTTTTCAGAAATGGAGGTATCGTGGATGCATTTTCTCTACCTTCTGAAGCGTTAGAATCCTATGATCTTATGACTTGATTTAATTGCAAGAGAACTGAACTAGGAATCTAGAAACACCCGTACTGTTTCAGTTGATAGCAATATTCATAGCTGCGGTGCATTCTGTGCAAACTGCCCTTTGAACACATAATCTCATTAAATCTTTAAAATAATTTTGCAAAGGAAGCATTGTATAGTTTCCACCTCACACATGGAGAACACCCCAATTTACAAATAAGGAAACTGAGGCTTAGAGAGGCAAAATAGCTTAATAGCGCAAGGTCTTGTAGCTGATAAAGAGCAGGGTTGAAATTTGTGCAAGCAGTGCCTGATTGGACAGCCTATTTTTTTCACACAATTTTTTTTTTTTTTTTTTTTTTTGAGACGGAGTCTCGCTCTGTCGCCCGGCCTGGAGTGCAGTGGCCGGATCTCAGCTCACTGCAAGCTCCGCCTCCCGGGTTCACGCCATTCTCCTGTCTCAGCCTCCCGAGTAGCTGGGACTACAGGCGCCAGCCACCTCGCCCGGCTAGCTTTTTGTATTTTTTAGTAGAGACGGTGTTTCACCGTGTTAGCCAGGATGGTCTCGAACTCCTGACCTCGTGATTCGCCCGTCTCGGCCTCCCAAAGTGCTGGGATTACAGGCTTGAGCCACCGCGCCCGGCCTTTTCACACAATTTAAGACTTTATTGCCATCCTGGTGATTTCTGCTTCTTTTTTTTTTTTTTTTTTTTTTTTTTTTTTTTT
>NW_016815584.1:536388-545841 GCF_001698545.2 Rhinopithecus bieti | reverse complement strand
AAAAAAAAAAAAAAAAAAAAAAAAAAAAGAGAAGAAAAAAAAAATCTGAATATGGCTCATACTTAGAAAACAATATTATTATTTTTTTAAAAGGAACATCTAATATGTTTGATCATTATTTCATTTTGAGTAAGTACATGATATTTATGTCCCTCCTAGGTCCCCTTGGATGATAATGTTAAAATTGCACAGAAATTTACACTGAGAAGCAACGGTCACGTGATTATGATAACGGAGTGCTGGGAAGGAAAGAGAGGTCCCTTTAAATGATATAGAGTCTGGAGGCTGGTTGGGGGGAAGGGCTGGGTAGAGGAGGGTGTGGTTCCTGGCTAGGGCTCCACCCAACAGACCGAGGTGAGGACAGGCACTCCTGCCTTCGGGCCCAAAATGTTGCATTTTCCAAGACCACCGTGGTTCCCCACATTCAAATCCTGGGGCTATAAAAAACCCGAGACCCCCAGGCGCAGTGGTTCACGCCTGTAATCCCACCGCTTTGGGAGACCGAAATGGGTGGCTCACAAGGTCAGGAGATCGAGACCATCCTGGCTAACACGGTGAAACCCCGTCTCGACTAAAAATACAAAAAATTAGCTGAGCGTGGTGGTGGGTGCCTGTAGTCCTAGCTACTTGGGAGGCTGAGGCAGGAGAATGGCGTGATCCCAGGAGGTGGAGGTTGCAGTGAGCCAAGATCAAGTCACTGCATTCCAGCCTAAGCAACAGAGAGATACTCTGTCTCAAAAAAGAAAAGAAAAGAAAAGAAAAAACAGAGATCCTAGCAGGCAGACACACAGAAGCTGCTGGATGGCAAGAAGAACCCATCTGCAGAAGATGACAAGGGGCTGGACATCGAGGATGTCCAGGGGAACATGCCTGTGGAAGAACACAATGACAGACCAGTCGAATGAGGCGGAGTTTGGCCGGAGCAATCAGAAGAGAGCCCAGGCTGGGGAGCAGCCTGACTCCAGGGAAAATCCATCTCCCTTCTGGTCCCCCGATCTGCTAAGAGCTACTTCTTAATCAAACCTTCCACTCATTCTCCAGGCCCTCATATAATCCGATTCTTCTGATACACCAAGGTAACAAACCCTGGGATACAGAAATCCCTCCCTCCTTGTGATAAGGAAGCAGGTCTAACTGAGCTAACACAAGCCGCCTATAGGTGGCTAAACTAAAAGAGCATACTGTAACATGCCCACTGGGGCTTCAGCAGCTGTAAACACTCACCCCCTAGACACTGCCATGGGGTTGGAGTCTGCCCGTCTGTATGTTCCCCTAGAGGTTTGAGCAGTAGAAGCGAGCCACACCCCCTTTGCACGCCCTGTAAGGGGGACAGGGGAAATCTTCCCATTTCTGTAAGATTTCTAATTTAATGCCCACATGCATAAAAATTAAAACAAGGCTGGCACTTCCTCTACATCAAACCCTTTTACAATAATGGTATGACTTGAACATCTCACATTTTTCCATAATTCCTTGAGACTTATCTGGAATTCTCTTTAAAATCCATGATCATCAGAAATAGGCACAAGTGCATAATGAGGCTAAAACTAAGACATGTTGTGTTTGTCCTCTTGAAAATCTGCTCTTTAACACTATCAGCAATTGTATTTATAGTACAGAAAGAAAGGAACATATTTTATCCTGCTTTAGAGGGTTCAAATACCTGTAATTTGATTCTGCACGATAGTGCTTTTACACATAAAGCTTCCTTTAACTTTTATTTTGCTGAAAGAGAATTAAACATTTCAAAAATAGCTCTGATCTTAAACAACTCTATTCTCTTTTTTTTTTAGCCCTTCCCCCCAACCAGCCTCCAGACTCGCTCTGTCGCCCAGGCGGGAGTGCAGTGGCCGGTTCTCAGCTCGCTGCAAGCTCCCCCTCCCGGGTTTACGCCATTCTCCTGCCTCAGCCTCCCGAGTAACTGGGACTACAGGCGCCCGCCACCTCGCCTGGCTAGTTTTTTGTATTTTTTAGTAGAGTCCGGGTTTCACCGTGTTAGCCAGGATGGTCTTGATCTCCTGACCTTGTGATCCACCCGTCTCGACCTCCCAAAGTGCTGGGATTACAGGCTTGAGCCACTGCGCCCGGCCGCAACTCCTGTTTTGAAACCATCAGATCTCGTGAGACCCATTCACTAGCACTAGAACAGCAGGGGAAAGACCCACCCCATAGTTCAATCATCTTTCACCAGGTCCCTCTCATAACACATGGGAATTATGGGAGCTACAAGATGAGGTTTGGGTGGAGACACAGAGCCAAACCATATCATTCCAACCGTGGTCCCTCTCAAATCTCATATTTTCACATTTCAAAACCAATCATGCCTTCCCAACCGTCCCCAAAGTCTCAACTCATTTCAACGTTAATTCTAAAGTCCATAGTCCAAAGTCTCATCTGAGACAAGGCAAGTCCCTTCTGTCCATGAGCCTGCAAAATCAAAAGCAAGTTAATTACTTCCTAGATACAATGGGGTACAGGTGTTGGGTAAAGACACCCATTCCAAATGGGAGAAATTGGCCAAAACAAAGGGGCTACAGGCCCCATGCAAGTCTGAAATCCAGTGGAACAGTCAAATCTTAAAGCTCCCAAATGATTTCCTTTGACTCCACGTCTCACATCCAGGTCATGCTGATGCAAGAGGTAGGTTCCCATGGTCTTGGGCAGCTCTGCCCCTGTAACTTTGCATGGCTGCCTTCACAGGCTAGTGTTGAGTATCTGCAGCTTTTCTTTTTTCTTTTCTTTTCGTTTTTTTTTTTTTGAAACGGAGTCTCACTGTGTTTCCCAGGCTGGAGTGCAGTGGTGCGAACTCAGCTCACTGCAAGCTCCATCTCCCAGGTTCCCGGCATTCTCCTGCCTCAGCCTCCCAAGTAGATGGGACTATAGGCGCCGGCCACCATGCCTGGCTAATTTTTCTATTTTTAGTAGGGATGGGGTTTCACCACGTTAGCCAGGATTGTCTCCATCTCCTGACCTTGTGATCCGCACACCTCGGCCTCCCAAAGTGCTGGGATTTCGGGCATGAGCCACCATGTCCAGCCAGTGTCTGTGGCTTTTCTAGGTGCATGGTGCAAGCTGTCGGTTGATCTACCATTATGGTGTCTAGAGGACAGTGGCCCTCTTTCCACAGCTTCACTAGGCAGTGCCCCAGCGAGGATTTTGTGTGGGGGCTTCTACCCCACATTTCCCTTCCACACTGCTCTAACAGAGGTTTTCCATGAGGACCCCACCCCCTACAGCAAACTTCTGCCTGGGCATCCAGGCATTTCCATACATCTTCTGAAATCTAGGCAGAGGCTCCCAAACCTCGGTTCTTGACTTCTGTCCACTGGCAGGCTCAGAACCATGTGGAAGCTGCCAAGGCTTGGGGCTTGCACCCTCTGAAGCCACGGCCTGAGTTCTACGTTGGCTTCTTTCAGCCATGGCTCCATGGCTGGGGTGTCTGGGATGCAGGGCACCAAGTTTCTAGGTGGCATGAGGTATGGGGACCCTGGATCTGGCCAGGAAACCACTTTTTTCTCCTAGGCCTTGGGGCCTGTGATGGGAGGGGCTGTCACAAATGTCCCTGGAGACATTTTCCTCATTGTCTTGTTGATTAACATTTGGCTCCTCATTACTTATGCAAATTTCTATAGTTGGCTTGAATTTCTCCTCAGAAAATGGGATTTTCTTTACTATTGCATTGTCAGGCTGCAAATTATGCCAATTTTTATGCTGTTTCCCTTTTGAAAAAGAATGTCTTTTTTTTTTTTTTTTTTTGAGAAAGAGTTTCACTCTTGTCGCCCAGGCTGGAGTGCAACGGCGCGATCTCGACTCACTGCAAACTCCGCCTCCCGGGTTCAAGCGGTTCTCCTGCCTCAGCCTCCCAAGTAGCTGGGATTACGGGCACATGCCATCACGCCTGGTTAATTTTGTATTTTTAGTAGAGACGGGCTTTCTCTGTTAGTCAGGCTGATCTCAAATTGCCGACCTCAGGTGATCCACCCGACTCGGCCTCCCAAAGTGCTGGAATTACAGGCGTGAGTCACCACGTCCAGCCACAGAATGCCTTTAACAGCACTCAAGTCACCTCTTGAATGCTTTGTTGCTTAGAAATTTCTTCCACTAGATACTATAAATCATCTCTCTCAAGGTCAAAGTTTCACAAACCTCTAGGGCAGAGGCAAAATGCCACCAGTGTCTTGCTAAAACATAACAAGAGTCACCTTAACTCCAGTTCCAAGCAAGTTTTTCGTCTCCATCTGAGACTACCTCAGCCTGGATTTCATTGTCCATATCATTTTCAGCATTTTGGTCAAAGCCATTCAACAAGTCTCTAGGGAATTCCAAACTTTCCACATTTTCCTGTCTTCTTCTGAGCCCTCCAAACTGTTCCAAACTCTGCCTGTCACCCAGTTCCAAAGTTGCTTCCACATTTTTGGGTATCTTTTCAGCAGCACCCTACTCCCAGTACCAATTTACTGTATTAGTCTTTTCTCAATGCATCAGGTCCCTCCCACAACATATGGGAATTATGGGAGATACAAGATGAGATTTGGATGACACAGAGCTAAACCATATCAGTAAGCATTATTTTATTTATTTATTTATTTATTTTTGAGATGGAGTCTCACTCTGGCTATCACCCAGGCTGGAGTGCAGTGGTATGATCTCAGGTCACTGCAACCTCTGCTGCCCAGTTTCAAGCAATTCTCCTGCCTCAGCCTACTGAGTAGCAGGGATTACAGGCCCTGGCACTGTGCCTGGCTAATTTTTGTATTTTTAGTAGAGACAGAGTTTCACTGCCTTGGCCAGGCTGCTCTTGAACTCCTGACCTTGTGATCCACCTGCTTGGCCTCCCAAAGTGTTGGGATTACAGGTGTGAGCCAACACGCCTGGCAGTAATCATTATTTTAATACACCTTTATATGAAACTGAGGCATTTGGCTTTTTTTTNGCCTCGTCGCCCGGCTAGTTTTTTGTATTTTTTAGTAGAGACGGGGTTTCACCGTATTTAGCCAGGATGGTCTCGATCTCCTGACCTCATGATCCGCCCGTCTCGGCCTCCCAAAGTGCTGGGATTACAGGCTTGGGCCACCGCGCCCGGCCTGATTTCTGCTTCTGTTATGGGCCTTGCCTTCTGGCTGCAGACCTGGAGGATAACTTAAACTTATAAATTCTAAAGAAAATTTGAAGATGTACAAAGTCAACATTTACTAAAAGTATGGATCTTATAATAACATATACCGTCACATGTTCTTTGTCTTGCTAGCATCAAGGAGGTGAGAGAATAACGAGTTAGGGTAAAGCACCCTTTGCAAAACTTTCCTAAATAAGAAAGCCTTGGCAAACAACCCTGGTCTTATTAGATGATTTCCGCCTAACCTCTTTCAGGTGGCAGTTGCCATGGTGTTTTAGGGGAAGAGGGAGGGAGTGAAGATCAAGGAGGGTCATTCAGACTGAATGTTGTCTGGTGTTTCTTTTCAGAGTTCATTCGGCAGAAGATGGAAGGAATTTAAATATTCAGAGGAGGAAGGATAGACTTTATTCTTTTGCTTTTCTTCATTTTCCTCTTCTCATTCCTCATGTTAAATATAAGGGAATCCAGAGTGTGTAAAGAGGACAAGGTAGTCGGACAGGAAAGGGAGGTTGTGGGGGAAGGGCCAAGAGCCTAGCAGCCAGTGGGAGAAAGATAGGGTGGGGGCAGGGAGTGGTGGGGGAGAGAGAGTGCTTTTGAGGGATAAATTATAAGGATAATTTGTTAAAGTTCTGGGGATCCTAAGGTTGACCATTAGAAAAAAAAAATCCTCAGAGGATGGGGATCAAGTAGAAACCGTAGCAAGAGGAGAGAGGACAATGAGAAAGGCAAAAAAAAAAAACACACAAAAAGATAAACAGAGCAATCAAAAAGGAAAACAAATCTATGGTGGGAAAGAGAGTTAAGGGGCAGAGGCAAGTCTTTGGAGGAACTGGAACACATGGGTTGAAGTATGACAGAAGCCGGGCGCAGTGGCTCAAGCCTGTAATCCCAGCACTTTGGGAGGTCGAGACGGGTGGATCACAAGGTCAGGAGATCGAGACCATCCTGGCTAACACGGTGAAACCCCGTCTCTACTAAAAAATACAAAAAAACTAGCCGGGCGATGTGGCGGGCGCCTGGTAGTCCCAGTTACTTGGGAGGCTGAGGCAGGAGAATGGCGTAAACCAGGGAGGCAGAGCTTGCAGTGAGCTGAGATCCGGCCACTGCACTCCAGCTTGGGTGACAGAGCGAGACTCCGTCTCAAAAAAAAAAAAAGAAGTATGACAGAAAATATGAATAACCGATAACTTATAATAGAAATGCGGCCAGAGCATTCAGGAGAAACATTTAAGAAGAGGAACAGGCTGGCCAGGCGTGGTGGCTCACACCTATAATCCCAGCACTTTGGGAGGCCGAGGTGGGAGGATCACTTCAGGTCAGGAGTTTGAGACCAGCCTGGCCAATGTGGTGAAACCTCATCTCTACTAAAAAAAAAAATTAGCCAGGCGTGGGGCATGTGCCTGTAGTACCAACTACTCTGGAGGCTGAGGCAGGAGACTCTGGAATCCGAGAGGCAGAGGTTGCAGTGAGCCGAGATCATGCCATTGTACTCCAGCCTGGGCAACAGAGAGAGACTAGGTCTCAAAAAAAAAAAAAAAAAAAAAGGAACAGGCTGGGCGCGGTGGCTCACACCCGCTTGTAATCCCAGCACTTTGGGAGGAGGAGGCAGGTGGATCACCTGAGTTTGGGAGTTCGAGACCAGCCTGACAAACATGGAGAAACTCCATCTCTACTAAAAATGCAAAATTAGCCAGGTGTGGTGGTGCATGCCTATAATCCCAGCTACTCAGGAGGTTGAGGCAGGAGAATTGCTTGAACCTGGGATGGGGAGGTTGTCGTGAGCCAAGATCATGCCATTGCACTCTGGCCTGGGCAAGAAGAGCAAAACTCTGTCTCAAAAAAAACCAAAAAACAAAACAAAACAAAAGAAAAACCCTTTTAATAGGTTAATAATCCATTCCCCATTTTAGAGATCATTCCAGGAAACAGATAATGAGAAAATACTTCATGATGTCTAATTAATTCCTAATTATATTTTAAGTGAAAGTTATTTTTTGTTTGTTTGTTTGTTTTTTTTTTTTTTTGAGACGGAGTCTCGCTCTGTCGCCCGGGCTGGAGTGCAGTGGCCAGATCTCAGCTCACTGCAAGCTCCGCCTCCCGGGTTTACGCCATTCTCCTGCCTCAGCCTCCCGAGTAGCTGGGACTACAGACGCCCGCCACCTCGCCCGGCTAGTTTTTTGTATTTTTTTTTAGTAGAGACGGGGTTTCACCGTGTTAGCCGGGATGGTCTCGATCTCCTGACCTCATGATCCGCACGTCTCGGCCTCCCAAAGTGCTGGGATTACAGACTTGAGCCACCCGACCAAGTGAAAATTATTTCAATATGCCCTTGGTAGAGTTTATTCATTTACATTTACTTAGTTCAACAAATATTTTTTGGGCACCTCCTATGTGCTAAGTACGTAGTATACGACAGGAAATAAAACAGATTCTGGGGCCGGGCACGGTGGCTCAAGCCTGTAATCCCAGCACTTTGGGAGGCCGAGGCGGGCGGATCACGAGGTCAGGAGATCGAGACCATCCTGGCTAACACGGTGAAACCCCGTCTCTACTAAAAAAATACAAAAAACTAGCCGGGCGAGGTGGCGGGCGCCTGTAGTCCCAGTTACTCGGGAGGCTGAGGCAGGAGAATGGCGTAAACCCGGGAGGCGGAGTTTGCAGTGAGCTGAGATCTGGCCACTGCACTCCAGCCTGGGCGACAGAGCCAGACTCCTTCTAAAAAAAACAAACAAACAAACAAACAAACAAACAAAAAAACAGATTCTGCCCTGTTGATTATTATACCACCATTTTGTAATTATTTGGACTTCATTCTTTTTTTCTTTCTTTTTGAGACAGGGTCTCACTCTGTTGCCCAGGCTGGAGTGCAGTGGCACAGTCTTGGCTCACTGCAACCTCTGCCTCTCAGATTCAAGGGATTCTTGTGCCTCAGCCTCTCAAGTAGCTGGGATTACAGAAACACACCACCATGACCCACTAATTTTTTGTAGAGACAGAATCTCACTATGTTGCTAGGGCTGATCTCAGACTCCTGGGGTCAAGCCATCCTCTCACCTGGGTCTCCCAAAGTGCTGGGATTACAGGCATGAGCCACCAAACTTGGCCCTGGACTTCATTCTTTTGGTGGTATCTCTTTGTGATTTTTATTGGCATGGTCCAGGAAAGTAAGTGTATTAGTCTGTTCTCACGCTGCTAATAACAACGTACCTGAGACTGGGTATTTTATGGAGGAAAGTCACAATTCCACATGGCTAGGGAGGCCTCACAATCATGGTGAAAGACAAAGGAGGAGCAAAGACATGTTTTACATGGCGGCAGGCAAGGAGATAGCTTGTGCAGAGCAACTCCCGTTTTATTTTATTTTATTTATTTATTTATTTTTTGAGACGGAGTCTCGCTCTGTCGCCCAGGCTGGAGTGCAGTGGCCGGTTCTCAGCTCGCTGCAAGCTCCGCCTCCCGGGTTTACGCCATTCTCCTGCCTCAGCCTCCCGAGTAACTGGGACTACAGGCGCCCGCCACCTCGCCTGGCTAGTTTTTTGTATTTTTTAGTAGAGTCCGGGTTTCACCGTGTTAGCCAGGATGGTCTTGATCTCCTGACCTTGTGATCCACCCGTCTCGACCTCCCAAAGTGCTGGGATTACAGGCTTGAGCCACTGCGCCCGGCCGCAACTCCTGTTTTTGAAACCATCAGATCTCGTGAGACCCATTCACTAGCACTAGAACAGCAGGGGAAAGACCCACCCCCATAGTTCAATCATCTTTCACCAGGTCCCTCTCATAACACATGGGAATTATGGGAGCTACAAGATGAGGTTTGGGTGGAGACACAGAGCCAAACCATATCATTCCAACCGTGGTCCCTCTCAAATCTCATATTTTCACATTTCAAAACCAATCATGCCTTCCCAACCGTCCCCCAAAGTCTCAACTCATTTCAACGTTAATTCTAAAGTCCATAGTCCAAAGTCTCATCTGAGACAAGGCAAGTCCCTTCTGTCCATGAGCCTGCAAAATCAAAAGCAAGTTAATTACTTCCTAGATACAATGGGGGTACAGGTGTTGGGTAAAGACACCCATTCCAAATGGGAGAAATTGGCCAAAACAAAGGGGCTACAGGCCCCATGCAAGTCTGAAATCCAGTGGAACAGTCAAATCTTAAAGCTCCCAAATGATTTCCTTTGACTCCACGTCTCACATCCAGGTCATGCTGATGCAAGAGGTAGGTTCCCATGGTCTTGGGCAGCTCTGCCCCTGTAACTTTGCATGGCTGCCTTCACAGGCTAGTGTTGAGTATCTGCAGCTTTTCTTTTTTCTTTTCTTTTCGTTTTTTTTTTTTT
>NW_016815584.1:526564-534342 GCF_001698545.2 Rhinopithecus bieti | reverse complement strand
TTTTTTTTGACAGAGTCTCACTCTGTTGCCCAGGCTGGAGTGCAGTGGTACGATCTGGGCTCACTGCAACCTCTGCCTCCCAGGTTCAAGCGATTCTCTGCCTCAGCCTCCCGAGCAGATGGGATTACAGGTGTCTACCACCACGCCCAGTTAATTTTTTGTATTGTTAGTAGAGATGGGGTTTCACCATGATGGCCAGGCTGGTCTTGAACTCCTGACCTCGTGATTTGCCTGCCTTGGCCTCCCAAAGTGCTGGGATTACAGGTGTGAGCCACCACACCTGGCCTTTTTTTTTGCTCCCTGCAACCTCTGCCTCCCGGGTTCAAAAGATTCTCCTGCCTCAGCCTCCCAGGCAGCTGGGATAACAGGCGCCCCTCACCATGCCTAGCTAATTTTTATTTTTTATTTTATTTTATTTTTTTTGAGATGGAGTCTCGCTCTGTCACCCAGGTTGGAGTGCAGTGGCACAATCTCAGCTCATTGCAATCTCTGCCTCCCAGGTTCATGCCATTGTCCTGCCTCAGCCCCTCAAGAAGCCGGGAATACAGGCACCTGCCACCACTCCCGGCAATTTTTTTGTATTTTTAGTAGAGACGCGGTTTCACCGTGTTAGCCAGGATGGTCTCAATCTCCTGACCTCATGATCCACCTGCCTTGGCCTCCCAAAGTGCTGGGATTACAGGCGTGAGCCACCACACCCAGCACCACACCTAGCTAATTTTTGTATTTTTAGTAGAGACAGGGTTTCACCATGTTGGCCAGGTTGGTCTCAAACTCCTGACCTCAGGTGATCCACCTGCTTTGGCCTCCAAGAGTGCTGGGATTACAGGTGTGAGCCACTGTGCCCAGCCCTAGGTTTGTTTTTTTTGTTTGTTTGTCTTCTTTTGAGACTCAGTCTTCGTCTGTCACCCAGGGTGGAGTGCAGTGGCACAACCTCAGCACACCACAACCTCCACCTTCTGGGTTCAAGCGATTCTCCTGCCTCAGCTTCCCGAGTAGTTTGGATTACAGCCATGCGCCACCACACCCAGCTAATTTTGTATTTTTATTTTATTTATTTATTTATTTATTTTTTTGAGACGGAGTCTCGCTCTGTCGCCCAGGCTGGAGTGCAGTGGCGCGATCTGGGCTCAATGCAAGCTCCGCCTCCCGGGTTCCCACCATTCTCCCGCCTCAGCCTCCGAGTAGCTGGGACTACAGGCGCCCGCCACCGCGCCCGGCTAGTTTTTTGTATTTTAGTAGAGACGGGGTTTCACCGTGTTAGCCAGGAGGGTCTCGATCTCCTGACCTCGTGATCCGCCCGCCTCGGCCTCCCAAAGTGCTGGGATTACAGGCTTGAGCCACTGTGCCCGGCGTATTTTTATTTTTTAATTTAAATTTTTATTTTCTCCATGTTGGTCAGGTTGGTCTTGAACTCCCCCACTCGCCTCAGCCTCCCAAAGTGCTGGGATTAGAGGTGAGAGCCACAGTGCCAGGCCGTGTGATGCTTTCTTTTCTTTTTTTTTTTTAGATGGAATCTCTCTCTGTTGCCCAAGCTGGAGTGCAGTGACGTGAACCCGGCTCACTGCAACCTCCACCTCCCGGGTTCAAGCAATTCTCCTGCCTCAGCCTCCTGAGTAGCTGAGATTACAGGCGCATGCCACCACATCTGGCTAATTTTTTATATTTTTAGTAGAGATGGGGTTTCACCATGTTAGCCAGGATGGTCTTGATCTCTTGATATCGTGATGCACCCACCTCGGCCTCCCAAAGTGCTGGGATCACAGGCGTGAGCCACCGCGCTCGGCCTGTGATGATTTTTAAGGGGTCCCAACACGCAAGCCAGGAAGGCAGCCAATGATATGTAGAAATTGCTGGAGGTAGTGACAGTTGATAGCAGAAGGTTTTTTTGCAAGCAGATGGGAAAGAGTACCTGATAGTGACTATGAACAGGGTGGCTGGGACGTGGGGCAGTTAGACTCAAAGTTGAGGATCACTGGGTTTGGTAGAAGAAAGTGGGGATTGTAGGGGAAGGACTTAATGACCACATTGTATGTCTATGAGATTTAGGACTATAGTTTCCTTATTTGATTCAGTGACCTCTGTTCCCATCTTTTGGTCAAGGGATAAATATTACTAGGATGTGTGTGTGTGTGTTTCCAAAAAATTGGATGGAAGTCTAGAAGAAAAGGGAGGGGAAGGAAAGAGACCTTGGAGAAACAGGCCTGTTACTCAAGATAAATTCTTCTTCTTTTTTTTTTTCTTTTTTCTTTTTGAGATGGTCTCACTCTTTCTCCCAGGCTGGAGTGCAGTGGTGCAATCTTGGCTCACTGCAAGCTCTGCCTCCTGGGTTCATGCCATTCTCTTGCTTCAGCCTCCCGAGTAGCTGGGACTACAGGTGCCCGCCACCATGCCTGGCTAATTTTTTGTATTATTATTATTATTATTATTTTTAGTAGAGATGGGGTTTCACCATGTTAGCCAGGATGGTTTCGATCTCCTGACCTCATGATCAACCCACCTCGACCCCCCAAAGTGCTGGGATTACAGGTATGAGCCACCGTGCCCGGTCAAGGTAAATTATTCTTTCCATTACCTACCTCCGTCTCTACCCTCCAAACATGTACTATCCTTCCATACACAACATTTGTAATCTGATTACAAGTGCCTGTCACCATACCCAACTAATTTTTGTATTTTTAGTAGAGACAGGGTTTCACCATGTTGGCCAGGCTTGTCTCGAACTCCTGCGCTCAAATGATTCCTCCACATTGGCCTCCCAAAGTGCTGGGGTTACAGGCGTGAGACACTGCACCTGACCTCATGAGATTCTTGAAACAAACCTAGGGGTCAGATGCAGTGGCTCACACCTGTAATCCCAGCACTTTGAGAAGCCGAGGTGGGTGGATCATGAGGTCAGGAGTTGGAGACCAGCCTGACCAATATGGTGAAACCCCGTCTCTACTAAAAATACAAAAATTAGCTGGGTGTGGTGGCACGCACCTGTAATCCCAGCTACTCAGAAGGCTGAGACAATAAGAGTGAATCTCCGTCTCAAAAATAATAATAAAAAATAATAATATTAATCGATGCTGTTATCATCCAAATGAACTAAACTAGAATCGCTTGAACCCAAGAGGCAGAGGTTGTGGTGAGCTGAGATTGCGCCATTCCACTCCAGTCTGGGCAACAAGAGTGACCTCTGTCTCAAGAAAAAAAAAAGAATACCCACTAGGCTGGGCACAGTTGCTCACACCTATAATCCTAGCAGTTTGGGAGGCTGAGGTGGGAGGATTGCATGAGTCCTGGAATTCAAGACCAGGCTGGGCAAAATAGCAAGACCCCATCTCTACAAAAAATACCTACTGGGCATCCACTCTATGCCAGCTGGGCATGATGCATGTGAATATAACTTCATATCCTTTCCAACCTCCTAGAATTTATATTGAAAGTCTACTTGACAAATAGAGCTCATGTGACATACATTTTCACTTTTAGTGGAAAAATCATCGAACTTCGGTTCTAGTCAAATTCTTTCTATTCCCAGTTAAATCCCCTTGGGGCCAGGCATGGTGGCTCATGCCTGTAATCCTAGCACTTTGAGAGGCCAAGGCAGGAGGATTGCTTGAACTCATAGTATGAGACCAGCCTGAGCAACATAGTGAGACCTCATCTCTACTCAAAAAAAAAAAAAAAGCCAGGCATGGTGGCTCACACCTGTAATCCCAGTACTATGGGAGGACAAAGTCGGCAGATTACTTGAGGCCAAGCATTCAAGACCACCGTGGGTAACATAGTGAAACCCTATCTCTAGTAAAAATACAAAAATTAGCCTGACGTCAGGGTGCACACCTGTAATCCCAGCAGCTCAGGAGGCTGAGGCAGGAGAATCGCTTGAACCCAGGAGTGGAGGTTGCAGTGAGCCAATATCGTGCCACCACACTCCAGCCTGGGCAATAGAATGAGATTCCTCAAAAAAAAAAAAAAAAAAAAAGGCCGGGCGCGGTGGCTCAAGCCTGTAATCCCAGCACTTTGGGAGGCCGAGACGGGCGGATCACGAGGTCAGGAGGTCGAGACCATCCTGGCTAACACGGTGAAACCCCGTCTCTACTAAAACTACAAAAAACTAGCCGGGCGAGGTGGCGGCGCCTGTAGTCCCAGCTACCTGGGAGGCTGAGGCAGGAGAATGGCGTGAACCTGGGAGGCGGAGCTTGCAGTGAGCTGAGATCGCGCCACTGCACTCCAGCCTGGGCGACAGAGCGAGACTCCATCTCAAAAAAAAAAAAAAAAAAAAAAAAATTATCCAGACGTGGTGGCGACCTGTAGTTGCAGGTACTTGGGAGGCTGAGAAAGGAGGATCACTTGAGCCTGGCAGATTGAGGCTGCAGTGAGCAGTGATCATACTGCTGCACAATCCCCTTAGGAATTTTCCCAAGTGTTTACCTCTCAGACTTCAATCTGCATTGATGGAATTAGACTCAATGATTTTCTTACCCAGCTTTAACACTTTGTGCTTGTATATGTGGACATCTATATCAATCAGCAAGATGCATCTATTGCAACAATTTCTACATAGGGTCCTACAATAAGAAATCAATGATGGTTCTGTCTTGCCTTGCCCTGCCCTGCCTTGCCCTGCCCTGCCCTGCCTTGCCCTGCCTTGCCCTGCCTTGCCCTGCCTTGCCTTCTTTCTTTTTTTTTGAGACAGAGTTTCACTCTGTTGCCCAGTCTGGAGTGCAGTGGTAGAATCTCTGCCTCCTGGCCTCAAGTGATCCTCCCACCTCAGCCGCTCAACCTCAGCAGCACCATGCCCAGCTAATTTTTGTTTTTTTTGTAGGGACAGGGTTTTGCCATATTGGCCAGGCTGTTTTTGCACTCCTGGACTTAAGTAGTCTGCCCACCTCGGCCTCCCAAAGTGCGATTACAGGGGTGAGCCACCTCACATGGCCTCTGATGGTCATTTCTAAAGCATTGCTTAAGACAAAGTCTAGAGTCAAAGTTGAAAAATTTCTGAGGAAGGAATGTCCCAGAGACTGCTTTTGCTCTGGTATTATAACAAGTTCTTGTCATTTATTTGGTTGAATATTGGAGGAAGTAGGTGGCCTGCATTTATTTATAAGGTAGGTAGAATAAAAACTATGCACTTGTCAATATAGAGTCACACTCATGCTTATATAGAGAGGGACAAGAGGGCAGAGAGACTCAACCTGGGCTCACTGCATGAAATGCCAGAGTGGGATTCCATTGCATTCTTTACATTGTTGTTGGGGATCCCAATTATAGTTTAATTTGCATATTCAAATTAACTTGTATTAAATTAAATTAAAATATGAAAGTCCATCAACAAACCTCAGGCCTGCTAACCTCTGTGACCTCCAGAAGTTAAGTCCAATCAAAAACCAAAGCAGCTTAAACGTTCATGATTCTGTATCTCCAGATGGCAGAATCACCTCAGGATTTAGCCCAGGCCATAGAAATCCTTTCCTTCTTTTGGGACATAAGCTCCAAGGTGGCACTTCCAATTTGTTACATTTTCAACAAACATTTGGCAAATGCATTTGAGATTTCACTTACCAGGCCTGCATTTAGGGGGAAAGTAGAATAAACGAGTAGACATTTCTCAATATAGAATCACATTCATGCTCACATTAAGAGAGAGATGAGAGAACTGGGATGCTGGGGTTACAAAGGCAAATAAGACACGGGCCCTGCTTCTCCCTGGGAAGGGGGCAATTTTGAACAGATAAAGATGATACAATATGAGAAACTGTCATAAAGTTCCCTGGGAAGAAGGGAGACTTGAATAACACTCCCTGAGTGAACTGAAGAGATTTTCAGAGAGGAGGTCCTATGTAAGATGGATGCTATGTGCCATATGGTTTAGAGAAATGGGGAGTCCAGTCATGGTGACTCACGCCTGTAATCCCAGCACTTTGGGAGGCCGAGGCGGGAGGATCACTTGAGCCTATAGGTTTGAGACCCGCCTGGGCAACATAGTAAGGCCCTGTCTCTACAAAAAATGCAAAAATTAGCCAGGTGTGGTGGCACATGCCTGTAGTCCCAGCTGTTTGGGAGGCTGAGGTGGGAGAATTCCTTGAGCCCAAGTGGTTGAGGCTGCAGTGAGCTATGATTAGGCCACTGCATTTCAGCCTGGGAGATAGAGCAGAATTGTCTCAAAAAAAAAAAAAAAAAAAAAAAAAAAAAAAAAAAAAAAAAAAAAAAAAAAGAAGAAGAAGAAAAGAAAAGAGTAGAAATGTATAGGGAAAAAAAATTTGAAAAGAAATTTGGGGCAAGTGTAAAAGACCATTTATGCTATACTAACAAATTTGAATATAATGAGAAGACATTGAAATTTTTTTTTTTTTTTTTGAGACAGAGTCTCACTCTGTCACCCAGGCTGGAGTGCAGTGGCACGATCTCGGCTCACTGCAAGCTCTGCTGCCTCCCGGGTTCAGGCCATTCTCCTCCCTCAGCCTCCAGAGAAGCTGGGACTACAGGCGCCCACCACCAAGCCTGGGTAATTTTTTTTGTATTTTTAGTAGAGACGGGGTTTCACCGTGTTTGCCAGGATGGTCTCAATCTTCTGACCTCATGATCCACCCGCCTTGGCCTCCTAAAGTGCTGGGATTACAGGTGTGAGCCACCGTGCCCGGCCTTGAAAGTTTTAAAACAAAGAATAGAGCTATATTTTATTATGATGATTTTAATAATTTTATTTATTTATTTACTTTTTGAGACCATATCTCACTCCATCACCCAGGCTGGAGCGCAGTGGTGCCATCTCTGCTCACTGCAACCTCTGTCTCCTGGGTTCAAGTGATTCTCCTGACTCAGCCTTCTGAGTAGCAGGGATTACAGGTGCCTGCCATCATGCCTGGCTAATTTTTTATATTTTTAGTAGAGATGGGGTTTCACCATGTTGGCCAGGCTGGTCTTGAACTTCTGGCTTCAAACGATCCACAAGCCGGGGCCTCCCAAAGTGCTGGGATTACAGGCGTGAGCCACTGTGCCTGGTGTAGAGCTATATTTTAGAAGGTCAGCCATTCAAAGTGTGGAAAATGATTTAAAATTGGAAAGAGACTGAATGGACGGAAGAGATACCAGAAATCCAGGCAAGAGATGAAGAGTGAGTCCGGGTGTGGCGGATCACACCTGTAATCCCAGCACTTTAGGAGGCTGAGGCGAGCAGATCACCTGAGGTTGGGAGTTCAAGACTGCCTGAGCAACATAGAGAAACCCCTTCTCTACTAAAAATACAAAATTAGCCAGGCATAGTGGTGCACACCTGTAATCCCAGCTACTTGGGAGGCTGAGGCAGGAGAATCACTTGAATCCAAGAGGCGGAGGTGTGGTGAGCTGAGATTGTGCCATTCCACTCCAGCCTGGGCAACAAGAGTGAAACTCTGTCTCAAAAAATAAAATAAATAAATAAATAAGATGAAGAGTGTCTGACTGAAGAGGAAATGGACTTGGACAAAATGTTCCAGAGATTATCCAGATGGGGAGGAATCCTGTCCATCATCAGTAAAGTATCCATCCATCCACCCAGCCATCCATTCCTCTATTAAACAAATATCTATGGTTAGTTACTAAATAGAAAGCACTGTGCTGGGTGTCATAAAGGCAGAGAATGAAAGCAGACCATTCTTGAAGGAGCATTAATCTGGTATAGGAGATAAAATAGGTAAGCAGGTAATGCTAAGAGCCACTGTTTATGGATTGCTTTTTTTTTTTGACAAGTCCAACCTGAGGCTCTTTAGTAATACTTTCTTTTACAATAATCTTTTTTTTTTTTTTTT
>NW_016815584.1:522124-526098 GCF_001698545.2 Rhinopithecus bieti | reverse complement strand
GCCACCTCGCCCGGCCCTTTTTTGTATTTTTAGTAGAGACGGGGTCTCACGGTGTTAGCCAGGATGGTTTCGATCTCCTGACCTCGTGATCCGCCCGTCTTGGCCTCCCAAAGTGCTGGGATTACAGGCTTGAGCCACCGCGCCCGGCCATGGAGGAATAATTTTTAAAAATTCAATATGGAGAGATGTATTAGTCCATTTTCATGCTGCTGATAAAGACATGCTCAAGACTGGGAAGAAAGGGAGGTTTAATTGGACTTATAGTTCCACATGCCACACAGTAATCTTAGTTATATTATTACTCTCATTTTATCAGTTAGGAAATTGAGGCTTAAAGAGGCTAACAACTTGCTGAAGATTATGCACCCTTCACTTAACGGAACCAAGGCTCTAACACATTTATTTTACAACAAAGTTTATGCTCTAAAGACAATGTAGATTCTGCTGTGTAACTTTTTGAGTTTAAATTACCTTCACCACATAGCAACTGCATGACCTTGGGCATTTTATTTGTGCCTCAGTTTCTTCATATACGCAGTTAGGGTAATAGCACCTACTTCATAGGTTGTGGTGGATTTAGCAAAACTCGGTTAAGGCATTCAGTCCAGTGTCTGGTCAACCTCCCAAGTTCACTACATTTTTTTTTTTTTTTTTTTTGAGACAGGGTCTTGCTCTTGGCCCCCAAGCTGGAGTGCAACGGCAGGATCTCAGCTCACTGCAACCTTCACCTCCCGGGTTCAAGTGATTCTCCTGCCTCAGCCTCCTGAGTAGCTGGGATTACAGGCACCCCCCACCATGCCTGGCTAATCCAGGCTGGTCTTGAACTTGTGACCTCAGGTAATCCACCTGCCTTGGCCTCCCAAAGTGCTGGGATTACAGGCATGAGCCACTGTGCCCAGCCACCAAGTTCACAACATTTGATAGTTAACATTATTATACTGTTCTGCATAGAGAACAAGAGGTGAGTGCTATAAGCAATGCGGATCAACTGCGTACAAGTTCAGAGGAAGGAAAGGCCATTTCCAATTGGAGGGCAGGAGGGTGAGCAGAGCAGATTAAATTAGAGTCATGAAGAAGTCACTTTTTTTTTTTTGAGACGGAGTCTCGCTGTGTCGCCCAGGCTGGAGTGCAGTGGCTGGATCTCAGCTCACTGCAAGCTCCGCCTCCCGGGTTTAAGCCATTCTCCTGCCTCAGCTTCCCGAGTAGTTGGGACTACAGGCTCCCACCACCATGCCTGGCTAATTTTTTGTATTTTTTAGTAGAGACGGGGTTTCACCGTGTTAGCGAGGATGGTGTCGATCTCCTGACCTCGTGATCCGCCGGTCTTGGCCTCCCAAAGTGCTGGGATTACAGGCGTGAGCCACCGCACCCGGCAGAAGTTACTTAAATTGTGGATTTCAAAATAATGTAAGGGCCTGTCGCGGTGGCTCACGCCTGTAATCCCAGCACTTTGGAAGGCCGAGAGGGGTGGATCACGAGGTCAGAAGATCGAGACCACCCTGGCCAACATGGTGAAAATCCGCCTCTGCTAAAAATACAAAAATTAGCTGGTTGTGGTGGTGCACACCTGTAATCCCAGCTATTCAGGAGGCCGAGGCAGGAGAATCACTTGAATCTGGGAGGCAGAGGTTGAGGTGAGCCAAGATGGCGCCACTGCACTCCAGCCATGCGAGAGAGCGAGACTTTGCCTCAAAAAGAAAAAAAAAACAAAGTAAGATGTAAGATGAACCTTTAGACGATAAAACTTACAGAAGACTTAGTGAGGAAGAAAAAGAAGTTGTCATCTATCATTCACAGAAGTGACAAGCAATAAAAATGTAAGCAAATAAACAAGATAACTGCAGAATGATAATTAAACAGGGTAGCGGGTCAGAAAGTGAAGAGGAAGAGTGGGGCTGGTGGGTAAGGAATTAGAGGGAAGACTTGATTCCATCTCAAGGTAGAAAGCTGTTCATATGTAGATCAACTGCTATCTGTGAATGGATACCCGAATATTGTCACAAACTGAAATGCAAATACTCTTAGAAACTAGGGTATTAGTAATGCAAGTATGAAAAACATCTGATTTAAGCAGAACAACAACAAAACACCCTCATCATTCTTTGAATGACTCAATCTGTGAATGAAAACATTCACATTCTCATGATTTTGATGACAGAATAGATTATTTTTCTTTGTGCTGAGTTTGTTATCTCAAGCTGGAACTAAGTAAGGCTAGTCAAAGCCATCTGATTCTTATTGCTCATTCATTCATTCAACCAATATTTTACTGAGAGCTTACTGTATGCGGCACTTTGCCTGGGGAATGCAGTGGAGTTCTTTCCTTGGAGTTCTCCTCTTACTCCAAAGGGCTTTTGGAACAGGAGGACACATGAGGAGAACCTTGGGCAGGTTCTGACACTTGTCTGCTGACCTTTTTGTTTTGTTTTGTTTTGTTGAGACAGGGTCTTGCTCTGTTGCCCAGGCTGGCAAAAAGATAACGGCTCACTGTGGCCTTGAACTCCTGGCTAAGGCAATCCTCCCACCATAACCTTCAGAGTAATTGGGACTTATAGGCGTGAGCCATCATGCCCAGCTTATTAATTTTTTTTTTTTTTTTTTTTTTTTTTTTTTTGTGAAGATGGGATCTCCTTCTATTGCCCAGGTTGGTCTCGAACTCCTAGGCTCAAGTGATCCTCCTGCTTAGTCCTCCCAAAATGTCAGGATTACAGGTGTGAGCCCTGTTGATTTTACAGGTTGAAGCCTGTTGATTTTTTCTGGATAAGAGATAGGGAGGACCTGGTAATATACAAGACCCAGAGTGTGTCCTAAGATGATCATCTATGGGGAGAGAATAGCGTATCCCTGACTGAAGAGTTTTGGAAACTATTTTAATGTTCCCAAATTTTATTTGAACTAAAAAACATTGTCTGCCTTTCACATTCCTTCGTGCATTCGTGCACTCCACCTCACTACTCCTCCCCCGGCACCTGTTGGCCTCTTTTGCTATCCAAATTTACCAAATAAATCTCCCCCTTCTTTCTACCCATCTGCTGTTCTTCACAGCTTGTCTCTGGGCTCAGCCCCAAGCCTGGAGGGGCAGTAAATGGATTCAGAGTTGCTGCTCAAACATGGATTCCCATGGAAACCAAACGACTAAGAAAACAAATAGGGAGGAAGAGGCAGCCACTGCCTGACCTCTTACCCTCCCCCTCCAAATTCTTTTCGCTTTTCAACATGAAGGCAAGTGCTTATTTGTATAACTAGTAGAGGGACATAACCTGACCCCTCCCCCCACCCCCAAATTCTTTTAAGAGCCTCTCGTTGGTCAATGAGTAAATGAAAGACAGTGGGACATCTCCATCTGGTGGTAGAAATGCCAAATTACCTAAGAGAGAACTCAATTAACAAGTGAAAGCCTGTAATACAGGCCAATAAGTATACAAGGAAGCAACATTCAGATACAAAAATAAGATACAAAGAAGTAACATTCAGGAGCCGCTCTTAGGAAACTGTTTGTGATGCAGTTAGTACTTGTTCCTTCTCACATATACAGATTTAAATATCATCTTTATGTTGGTGAATTTTCGTTTATTTCATTTATTTATTTTTTGTGATGGAGTCTTCTCTGTCACCCAGACTGGAGTGCAGTGGCACAATCTCAGCTCACTACAATCTCTGCCTTCTAGGTTCAAGCGATTCTCCTGTCTCAGCCTCCCGAGTAGCTGGGGATTACAGGCACCTGCATTATGCCCAGCTAATTTTTGTATTGTTGTAGAAGCAGGGTTTCACCCTGTTGGCCAGGCTGGTCTTGAATTCCTGACCTCAGGTAAACCGCCTGCCTCAGCCTCCCAAAGCGCTGGGATTACAGGCGTGAGTCACCACGCCGGGTCGAATTTTTTTTTTTTTTGGCATCCAATTCAAATATATGAACACGAGGTTTAGTCTCATCTCTCCCAACTCCACACTAGATTTTTTTTTTTTTTTTTTTTTTT
>NW_016815584.1:510034-521684 GCF_001698545.2 Rhinopithecus bieti | reverse complement strand
TTTGAGATGGAGTCTTACTCTGTCACCCAGGCTGGAGTGCAGTGGTGCAATCTCAGCTCACTGCAACCTCCACCTCCCGGGTTCAGGCGATTCTCCTGCCTCAGCCTCCCGAGTAGTTGGGACTACTACAGGCACACACCACCATGCCCAGCTAACTTTTGGATTTTTAGTAGAAATGGGGTTTCACCATATTGACCAGGCTGGTCTCAAACTCCTGACCTCAGATGATGCACCCGCCTTGGCCTCCCAAAGTGTTGGGATTACAGGCATGAGCCACCGTGCCCAGCCATATTAGATATCTTTTACCTGAATGTCATGCTGTTGCTACAGATTCAGTGGAGCTGGACAGTACTTTTCACTTCCTGTCCTTTCCCTTCCATAGGGTAGCATTTGCTGGCTTACAAAGGAAAAGCAGAAGCTTTGCTCCACTGTCTCATCTGTTTTCTTTTTTTTTCTTTCTTTTCTTTTCGTCTTCTTTTCAGACAGTGTAACTCTGTCACCCAGGCTGGAGTGCAGTCATGTTATCATGGATGGCTTGCTGCAGCCTCTAATTATCAGGTTTGAGCAATCCTCCCACCTCAGCCTTCTGAGTAGCTGGGACTACAGGTGCACGCCACCATACCCGGCTAATTTTACTTTTTTTTTTTTTTTGAAACAGAGTCTCACTGTCGCCGAGGCGGGAGTGCAATGGCATGCTCTTGGCTCACTGCAACCTCTGCCTCCTGGGGTCAAGAGATTCTCCCTGTCTCAGCCTCCAGAGTAGCTGAGATTACAGGTGTGCACCACTGCGCCCGGCTAATTTTTGTATTTTCAGTAGAGACGGGGTTTCGTTGTGTTGGTCAGGCTGGTCGTGAACTCCTGACCTCATGTGATCCACCCACCTCGGCCTCCCAAAGTGTTGGGATTACAGGTGTGAGCCACTGTGCCCGGCCTTTCTTTCTTTTTTTAAAGACAGGTGGCAAGGTGGTGGCTCATGCCTTGTAATCCCAGCACTTTGGGAGGCCGAAGTGGGTGGATTGCTTGAGCTCAGGAGTTTGAGACCAGCTTGGCCAACGTGGCAAAACCCCATTCTACGAAAAAATACAAAAATTAGCCGGGCATGATGGCGGGTTCCTGTAATCCCAGCTACTCTGGTGGCTGAGTCAGGAGAATCACTTGAACCTGGGAGGCAGAGGTTGCAGTGAGAGGAGATCAAGCCACTGCCCTCCAGCCTGGGTGACCGAGTGAGACAGTCTCAAAAAACAAAAACAAAATTATAAAAAAGAGAAAGAAGCTTAACAACTGATTTTTTTTTTCCGGCATGAATACTTTTATATTGAGGAAAAATAAGTAACTTAAAATGTTTTTTAAAAGAAAGACAGGGTATACTAAACATACAAAAATTAGCTGGGTGTGGTGGCCCTCTTCTGTAGTCCCGGCTACTCAGGAGGCTGAGGTGGGAGGATTGCTTGAGCCCAGGAGGTCAAGGCTCACAACATTCCAGCCTGGGTGAGAAAGCAAGACCTTGTCTAAAGAAAACAAAAACAAACAAACAAACAAAAATGAGTGAAAGTGTTTCCTTTAACCCCCAATTCATATGTTGAAGCCGTAACTCCCAATGTGATTGTATTTGAAGATAGGCCTTTAAGGAGGTAATTAAGTTAAATGATATCATGAGGGTAGGGCCCTAATCCAATTTGATTGGTGTTTTATTTGTTTGTTTGTTTGAAACAGAGTCTTGCTGTGTTGCCCAGGCTGACCTCGTGATCCACCTGTCTCGGCCTCCCAAAGTGCTGAGATTACAGGCATGAGCCACTGCACCCAGTGTGATTAGCGTTCTTATAAGAAGAGAAGAAACACCAGGAATATGTGGGCACAAAGGAAAGGCCATGTGAGGGCACAATGAGAAGCTACCATCTGCAAACCATGAAGAGGGACCTCAGGTTGGGTTCCAATCCTGCTAGCATGTTGCTCTTAGCCTTCCAGCCTGCAGAACTCTGAGAAAATAAGTTTCTGTTGTTTAAGTCACCCTGTCTGTGATATTTTGTTACAGCAGACCTAGAAGACTAATACCTGGCCTTCCATACCATAAGCTCCTTTCCCTATATAATTTGCAACAGAGAGTGGAGACAAAGCTGTCCTGGAGACCCAGGAGTCTAGGCTGCCTTGCCTTTGCCTCATTTCACACTTCAGGCTATGTGAGTTCTATCCCCAGGAAAATTCAGCTCTTGGTATTTGGATTCACTAAGTGGAGAATACAATGAGATCTGTTTTGGGTATCAGGCCAGAAATTATCAGTATCTTACAACGTCAGAAAATAATGGATCAGTACCCAAGTTACTTAGTCTCACCCCATACAGTCTTCCACCACCTACAGCTGGGTACTATAACAACACATCCTAAGAGAAAAGAGGCTCAAGACTTCTTTAGTCTAAGAACCTCTAGGACCTAACTCTCCAGGAGCCTTAGCCTCAGGTCAAGTAAAGGAGCACACACGAGTGCAATGGCACGATCTCGGCTCACTGCAACCTCTGCCTCCTGGGTTCAAGCGATTCTCCTGTCGCAGCCCCAGAGTAGCCGGGACTACAGGCACACACCACGACACCCGGTTAATTTTTTGTATGTTTAGTAGAGATGGGGTTTTACTATATTGGCCAGGCTGGTCTTGAATTCCTGACCTCAGGTGATCTGCCTACCTCAGCCTCCCAAACTGCTGGGATTACAGGCGTGAGTCACTGCCCAGCTGGGAAGTGTTTCTTTCACTGGAGGGGCTGAGGTAGTTGTGATGACCCTACTGTGGCCCTGGGGAGAAGAATGGGAGGATAACAGTGAATAAGGGGCTATAAGTGAAGTTCTTAGAAGTAGGGTGGAATGAGAGAAAGGGGGAAGCTAGTGAGGCTTTTCTCTTATGCTGATGTAAAGTAGGTTTCCAATAGAATAAACTTATAAGTAATATAGAGGATAGGATGATTAATCTAAATTGGAGCAGAGCAGTTTTTGTTGGCCTCAGAGGTTTTAAGATTTTGTTTAGGTAAGGTTTATGTTTAGTCCCAGCAACTTGGGATGTTGAAGTGGGAGAATCACCTGAGCCCCCAAAGTCGGGGCTGTAGAGTGAGCTGTGATTGTGCCACCACACACCTGCTTGGGTGACAGAGGGAGACCCTGTCTCAAAAACAAACAAACAACAAAAAAGAAAAGATAAATAAACCTAGATTCTTATTGCATACCATGTGCAAAAGTAAATTTCAGATGAAATAAAGATATAAATGAGCATAACAAAACTATAAAAATGTTAGAAGAAAGCCAGGTGCAGTGGCTTATGCCTATAATCTCAGCACTTTGGGAGGCCGAGGCGGGTGGATCACCTAAGGTCAGGAGTTCAAGACTGGCTTGACCAACATGGCGAAACCCCATCTCTACTAAAAATACAAAATTAGCTGGGCGTGGTGGTGCATGCCTGTAATCCCACCTACTTGGGAGGCTGAGGTAGGAGAATTGCTTGAACCCCGGAGGCAGAGGTTGCAATGAGCCGAGATGGCACATTGCACTCCAGCCTGGGCAACAAGAGTGAAACTCTATCTCAAAACAAAACAAAACAAAACAAAAAAACAGAAGAAAATTTAGGACTCTATAAAATCTTGGGATAGGGATGTGCTTAATTTTTTTTTTTTTTTTTTTTTTTTTTTGAGACAGAGTCTTGCTCTATTACCAAGGCTGGAGTGCAATGGCGCGATCTTGGTCTCGATCTCTTGACTTCGTGATCTGCCCGTGTCGGCCTCCCAAAGTGCTGGGATTATAGGGGTGAGCCCCCATGCCTGACCTGGGGATGCGCTTCTTAAGCAAAATAGCCCAGAATCTATAAATAAAATATTATTACACAAAAATAAAATCTTTTGGATGAAAAAAGGCAGCATAAACACAAATAATAAAGTTGGTAGAAAATATTTGCATACATACCATCAATGGATGAATTTTCTAATATACAAAGACCTAGTATTGGAAGAAAAAGTTGACAACTCAATAGAAAAATAGGCAAATGATATAAACAGACAAAAGGCAGACAAGCAATTCTGAATGGTAAATAAGTCTAATAAAAGCTACCCACGCAGCCTTACCACCCCTCCCGCAATACTAGACCCCAGGGTTCCTCTGATTCGCCTGCCTGCCATGGCCGTCAAGGAAGCAGCTTTCGATGACACTTTGAAAGAATGAGTGATCAACGATGAGTACAAAATACGGAAAAAGAACACCCCTTTTCTTTACAATTTTGTGATGATCCATGCTCTGCGGTGGCCCAGCCTAACTGCCCAGTGGCTTCCAGATGAAACTAGACCAGAAGCGAAAGATTTCAGCATTCACCAACTTGTCCTGGGGACACATACTTCGGATGAACAAAATCATCTTGTTATAGCCAGTGTGCAACTCCTAATGATAATGCTCAGTTTGATACGTCACACTATGACAGTGAGAAAGGAGAGTTTGGAGGTTTTGATTCAGTTAGTGGAAAAATTGAAATAGAAATCAAGATCAACCATGAAGGAGAGGTAAACAGGGCCCGTTATATGCCCCAGGACCCATGTATCATTGCAACAAAGACTCCTTCCAGTGATGTTCTTGTCTTTGACTATACAAAACATCCTTCTAAACCAGATCCTTCTGGAGAGTGCAACCTAGACTTGCATCTCCATGGACATCAGAAGGAAGGCTATAGGCTTTCATGGAACCCAAATCTCAGTGGGCACTTACTTAGTGCTTCAGATGACCACACCATCTGCCTGTGGGACATCAGTGCCATCCAAAGGAGGGAAAAGTGGAAGACGATCTTACAGGGCATACAGCAGTAGTCGAAGATGTTTTCTGGCATCTGCTTCATGAGCCTCTGTTTGGGTCAGTTGCTGATGATCAGAAACTTACGATTTGGGATACTCGTTTAAAAAATACTTCCAAACCAAGCCACTCAGTTGATGCTCACACTGCTGAAGTGAACTACCTCTCTTTCAGTCCTTACAGTGAGTTCACTCTTGCCACAGGATCAGCTGACAAGACTGTTGCCTTGTGGGATCTGAGAAATCTGAAACTTAAGTTGCATTCCTTTGAGTCACATAAGGAAGAAATATTCCAGGTTCAGTGGTCACCTCACAATGAGACTATTTTGGCTTCCAGTGGTACTAATCGCATACTGAATGTCTGGGATTTAAGTAAAATTGCAGAGGAACAATCCCCAGAAGATGCAGAAGATGGGCCTCCAGAGTTGTTTATTCATGGTGGTCACACTGCTAAGATTCCAGGAGAAATTCCTGGAATCCCAATGAACCTTGGATGATTTGTTCTGTATCAGAAAACAACATCATGGAAGTGTGGCAAATGGCAGAGAACATTTATAACGGTGAAGACCCTGAAGGGAGTGTGGATCCAGAAGGATAGAGTCCTAGATGTATCTTTACTTCTTGTGATTTTAGACTCCCCTTTTTTCTTCTCAACCCTGAGAGTGATTTAACACTGGTTTTGAGACACAAACTTTGTTCAGCTATCCCTCTATATAATAGGTACCACTAATAATGCTATTAGCCCAAACAGTGGGTGTTTTTCTAAATATTAATGGCGGGGCTTGATTCAGCAAATCCACAGACTTATTACACTGAAATTTTCTTCAGGAATTTGTAGTAAAAAAACCAGGTCTAAAGTAGCTACAGAAAGGGGAATGTTATGTGTGATTATTCTTCTTCTTATGCTGTATCCCCAAGTTTTTCAGACTCATTTAAGTAAAGGCTAGAGTGAGTAAGGAATAGAGCCAAACGAGGTAGGTGTCTGAGCCATGAAGTATAAATACTGAAAGATGTCCCTTTTATTCAGGAAATAAGGGAGATTCAAATCGTATAAATTCCTACTCGAAAATCTTGACACCTGAATTTCCAGGATGCACATGAAGACCAGTAGACCAGGAAACAGGTAGACCAGTTTCCTCTTGGTTTCTTCAGTTAAGTCAGAACTACACGTTCCTCTTTCCCCATATATTTTTGCTCGTTCGTGTTTTTTTTTTTTTTTTTTTTTTTTTGAGAGGGAGTCTTGCTCTGTCGCCCAGGCTGGGGTGCAGTGGCCGTATCTCAGCTCACTGCCAGCTCCGCCTCCCGGGTTTATGCCATTCTCCTGCCTCAGCCTCCTATGTAGCTGGGACTACAGGCGCTTGCCACCTCGCCCGGCTAGTTTTTTGTATTTTTTAGTAGAGACGGGGTTTCACAGTGTTAGCCAGGATGGTCTCGATCTCCTGACCTCGTGATCCGCCCGTCTCGGCCTCCCAAAGAGCTGGGATTACAGGCTTGAGCCACCGCACCCGGCCGTTCGTGTATTTCTTAAGCTGTTTTCATGTTGTTTTTTTCCTTTCTGTGAAATTTTTTTTTTTTTTTAACTTGGGACTATCAAGTTGTAAAGATGTATGTTTTTACCTGACAGTAATACCACAGGCAGACTGTCAAGTTGAGAAGAGTGAATCAATAACTTGTATTTGTTTTAAAAATTAAATTAATCCTTGATAAAAGTTGCTTTTTTTTTTTTTATTTTAGGAGTTAGTCCTTGACCACTAGTTTGATGCCATCTCCATTTTGGGTGACCTGTTTCACTAGCAAGCCTGTTACTCTCCATGACTAACTGTGCAAGTGTTTAAAATGGAATACATTGTTTTTCTACATTAAAAAAAAAAGCTACTCAGTCTCTTTATTCATCAGGAGAAATTAAAACGAAAATGAACTGCCCATTAGATTGGCAAAAATTAGTTGATAAGATTCAGTGTGGGTGACAGTGTGGGAATAGGCATTCATACAGACACAAACACACATATATATGGTTGGTGGGTGTATGAATTAGGAGCATGAATTGCTACAATTTTGGGGGAAGAAACATAGTAATATCTATGAATATTAAAATTACATATCCTTTGGCCAGGGCCTGTGACTCATGTCTATAATCCCAGTACTCTGAGAGGCCGAGGGGGTAGATTGCTTCAGGTCAGGAGTTCGAGACAAGCCTGGCCAACATGATGAAACCCTGTCTCTACTAAAAATACAAAAATTAGCCAGGTGTGGTGGTGTGCACCTGTAGTCCCAGCTACTCAGGAGGCTTAGGCAGGAGAATCACTTGAACCCGGGAGGCAGAGGTTGTAGTGAGCTGATACCTCAGCATTGCACTTCAGCCTGGATGACAGAGGGAGACTCTGTCTCAAAAAATAAATAAAAAGTCGGCCGGGCGCAGTGGCTCACGCCTGTAATCCCAACTAACAACAAACAAACAAACAAACAAAAAAACCCACTTATTTGAGCCACTTTCTTTCTTTTTTTTTGAGACAGAGTTTCACACTTGTTGCCCAGGCTGCCGTGCAATGGCGTGATCTCGGCTCACTGCAACCTCCTCCTCCTGGGTTCAAGTGATTCTCCTGCCTCAGCCTCTTGAGTACCACTCCGCCCCCTGCCCAGCTAAGTTTTTGTATTTTCAGTAGAGATGGGGTTTCACCATGTTGGTTAGGCTGGTCTTGAACTCCTGGCCTCAAGTGATCCACCTGTCTCGGCCTCCCAAAGTGCTGGGATTACACATGTGAGCCACCACGTCCAGTCTGTTTGAGGCACTTCCAGGTAAATTCCACGAAATTTGATAATTCTTAGCCATTTCAGTCATATTCAGGATTTGCCTCTCTCCTGTCTTCTCTCTGGGATGTCCACAGACATTCCTTCCAACTTCCCAACCGCATATATATATATAAATAAAATAAAACAAACTCTATAAATTTAATTAAAGGAAAATTTTGCATGGTTTGCTTTTCACCAGTCTATTCTGGCATGCTTCTAATGACATCAGAATCACCTGGATCAGTGAGAGCCAGTGTGCACAGTCTGTACTGTTTTCTGCATTCTGTGCCCAATTCAATATTATTATTATTATTTTTGAATCGGAATCTCTCTTTGTCACCCAGGCTGGAGTGCAGTGGCATGATCTCAGCTCACTGCAACCTCTGCCTCCCGGGTTCAAGCAATTCTCTGCCTCAGCCGCCCCAGTAGGTGGCATTAGAGGTGCCTGCCATCATGCCGGGCTGTTTTTTTTTCTTTTTTGTTTTTTTATAGAGACGGGGTTTCACCATCTTGACCAGGCTGGGCTTGAACTCCTGACCTCATGATCCACCCGCCTTGGCCTCCCAAACTGCTGGGATTACAGGCGTAAGCCACAGCGCCCAGCCTACTTTTTTCTTTTTTGTTTTGAGACAGAGTCACGCTCTGTCATCCAGGCCGGAGTACAGTGGCGTGATCTCGGCTCACTGCAGCCTCTGCCTCCCAGGTTCAAGCGATTCTCCTGCCTCAGCCTCCTGAGTAGCTGGGATTATAGGCGTGTACCACCATGCCCAGCTAATTTTTGTACTTTTTTAGTAGAGATGTGTTTTCGCCATGTTGGCCAGGCTAATCTCGAACTCCTGACCTGAAATGATCCGTCCGTCTCCGCCTCCCAAAGTGCTGGGATTACAGGCATGAGCAACCGTGAATAATCCAATTCAGTATTATTGCACTGCAGTGATGGACACCAGTTTGGTCAATATGGCATAGTGCTGTATTTCGGATTTCTTCAAAGCCTGGTAGTTGGTGACGATGACCAATTTGGCTTCGCCTTGTCTGATCATCTTCAGAGTCTGCTTGTGCTCCTGGATGTACTTTTCACTTTTCATGATGAATTGGAGCCTAGAGTTGATAGACTCCAGCGACATTTTGTCTTCTTTGTGGTCACCATCTTCTGGCCTTAGGTGCGGGAAGGACCCCAACCCAGAGCAGATGCCAAGATGGCCAGGGAGCAAGAATGCTCTGTTTTGTCTTTGTACTGGGGGCCCTTCACAATGGCATCAACTGGGATATAACCACTTCCTCTTCAGACCCTGCATTCAAATGTTCACTCATTATTTTTTCACTTGTCTAATAATTTTGGCTAGTGTTTTCAGAACAATGTTATTTAATAGTGGTGATGTTACAGACTATGGGTTTTTGGGCTCTCAATGCAATAGGAATTGACATGAGGGTAGGGCGCGGTGGCTCACAAGTGTAATCCCAGCACTTTGGGAGGCCGAGGAGGGCGGATCACCTGAAGTCTGACCAGCCTGGTCAACATGGTGAAACTCTGTCTCCACTAAAAATACAAAAATTTAGAGGGGCATAGTGGTGTTTGCCTATAGTCCCAACTACTTGGGAGGCTGAGGCAGGAGAATTGCTTGAACCCGGGAGGTGGAGGTTGCAGTGAGCCAAGATTGTGTCACTGCGCTCCAGCCTGGGCGATAGAGTGAGACTGTCTCAAAAAACAAACAAACAAAAATGTTTGTATAATTTCTTTTTTCTTTTCTTTCTTTTTTTTTTTACTGAGACGGTGTCTTGCTCTGTTGCCCAGGCTGGAGTGCAGTGGCATAATCTTGGCTCACTGTAACCTCCACCTCCTGGGTTCAAGTGATTCTCCTGCCTCAACCTCCTGAGTCGTTGGGATTAGAGGTGTGTGCCACCACATCTGGCTAATTTTTGTATTTTTAGTAGAGACGGGGTTTCACCATGATGGTCAGCCTGGTCTTGAACTCCTGACCTTATGATTTGCCAACCTCGGCCTCCCAAAGTGCTGGGATTACAGGCATGAGCTCCTGTGCCCGGCCAAATTTCTTTTTTTTCTTTCCTGTTTGTTTGTTTGTTTTGAGACAAGGTCTCGCTCTGTCGCTCAGGTTGGAGTGCAGTGGTGCTATCACGGCTCACTGGAGCCTTGACCTCCCAATCTCAAGCAATCCTCCTGCCTCAGCCCTGTCTCTACAAAAGCAATCAAAGAGAATGCAGCTCAGTGACACAGGGACACAGTGATTTTAACCTTGTGAGACCCTGTGCATGGACTGCTGACCTATAAATCTGTGAGCTAATAAATTGGATGTTGTTTCTTTTTTCTTTTTTTGAGACGGAGTTTGGCTCTTGTTGCCCAGGCTGGAGTGCAATGGTGCAATCTCAGCTCACTGCAACTGAAAGAGATCAAATGAAAAAAAACTAAAAGGCAGAAATGAAGTCCACAGGCAAACAGCCCAGGCGGCGCCCTGAGCCTAGTTAAAGATCCACCCCGGACCTAACCGATTAGGTTATCTATAGACTCCAGACATTGTAAGAACAAACGTTGTGAAAGTCTCTGTCCTGCTAATTACCGGCTGGTCTGCCCAATATCTTGCCTGCGGGGCCCCAGTTACAAACACAATCCTCTATTTTGTTCCCAACTTCCTGAGGCTCCAACACAAACACATCTCCCCTCACACATCTCAGATAACACCACCTAGGAGAGCCCCCCTCTCCTGATAGGGTCACACCGCTTTGTAGTTTTACTAAATGCCGGCTGCGCGCAACAAATAGAAAACTGTTAATTGCTACTCTACCATTACCAGCTGTGTAATGCTGCAACCAAAAGGAATTCCTTCTGTACCTCTGTAACCTTACATATCCTGTATGCATCGGCCCTATAAAAACCGAGCACATGCATCATTCGGGGGCGGCCTCTTGTTATGTTGCTAGGAACGGGAGGGCCGCACCAAGTTCGAACTTTGATTAAGGATCCTTGCCCCGCCTTGGCTTTGGACTCTGGGACTCTTCTGGCGGGCCGTGGTCTTCTTCTTCTTCGGGGAATAAACGGTCTGGGCATAACACAACCTCCACCTCCCGGGTTCAAGCTATTCTCTCCTGCCTCAGCCTCCCAGGCGTGCGCCACCATGCCTGGCTAATTTTGTATTTTTGGTAGAGATGCAGTTTCTCCATGTTGGTTAGGCTGGTCTCAAACTTCTGACCTCAGGTGATCCACCCGCCTTGGCCTCCCAAAGTGCTGTGATTACAGTCGTGAGCCACTGCGCCTGGCTGGATGTTGTTTAAGGCGCTAAATTTGTGCCGCTAACACGTTATCTATTATGTTAGATTACATCCAAACTTCCTACATAGTTTCTGAGGCTTTACAATATCTACCCTTCATGGGTAGTGTGGTCATGTAACCTCTCCCCCATATACTACCTTTTACCAACACTAGCTTTCCTTTCAAACATGCCAATTTTTTTTTCTTTTCCATCCTAGAGCCTTGCATTAGCTTTTCCCTCTTTTTGGAAAATTTTTCCTGAGATTCTTGTGGCTATGGCTTTGAAAACGTATTTTTTATTTTTATTTTAATTTTTTTTGAGACAGAGTCACTCTCTGTCGCCTACGCTGGAGTGCAGTGGAGCGATATCTTGGCTCACTGCAACCTCTGCCTCCCAGGTTCACGCAATTCTCCTGCCTCAGCCTCCTGAATAGCTGAGAGTGCAGGTGTGTGCCACCATGCCTGGCTAATTTTTGTATTTTTAGTAGAGACGGGGTTTTGCCATGTAGGCCAGGCTGGTCTCAAACGCTTGACCTCAGGTGACCTGCCTGCCTCAGCCTCTCAAAGTACTGGGATTACAGGCATGAGCCACCATGCCCAGCCCCAGAAATAGTATTTTTTAAAACAATGCTTTTTAAGAAAATTTTATTTCAATAGTTTTTGGGGTATAGGTGGTTTTGGTTACATGGATAAGTTCTTTAGTGGTGATTTCTGAGATTTTGGTGCACCCATAACCCAAGCAGTGTACACTGTATCCAATATGTAGTCTTTTTTTTTTTTGAGACGGAGTCTT
>NW_016815584.1:499567-508482 GCF_001698545.2 Rhinopithecus bieti | reverse complement strand
AAAAAAAAAAAAAAAAAAAAAAAAAAGAGGAAAAGCAAGAAGAAAAAAAAAAAATTACTGAAGCCTAAACATTATAATAAATTCTAATTGTGACAACTTCCCTAGTGGGAGAAAGACACTTTCAAACCTCACTCATAGTTCTTGGGCTTCTGAGCATTGTTTTCAGGGCCAGCTTCACCTCTTGATTCCGCAGAGTGTAGATAAGGGGATTGAGGAAAGGAGTAATGGCCGTGGGGAACAGAGCAGCTGCCCCATCCAGGGGGCTGTTGGTTTCAGGCCTCAGGTAGATGAAGGCACAGGGCACATAGTACACGGTGACCACGGTTACATGTGCTCCACAGGTTGAAAAAGCCCGGCGCCGCCCATCAGCTGTATGGATTCTCAGGATGGCCTGAATGATCAGTATGTAGGACAGGAGGATCAGGAAGAAGCAACTGGCAACCACCACCCCAATGTCCACAAAGGTCACCAGCTCATTGACTGTTGTGTCAGCACAGGCCAGTCTCAACACTGCAGGGATGTCACAGAAGAAGTAATCCACCTGATTGGGCCCACAGTAGGGCAAGCGGAAGGTTAGGGTGACCTGGAGAGCCCCATGGATGGATCCTGCCACCCAGGCTCCAGCCACAAGCAAGGCACTCAGCTTAGCAGTCATAAGCACAGGGTAGTGCAGGGGCTGACATATGGCCAGGTACCTGTCATAGGCCATCAGGGTGTAGAGGAAGCACTGGGTGCTGCCCAGGAAGTGATAGAAATAGAGTTGAGCAACACAGCCACCAAATGGGATGGATTTGACGCCTAAAGTGAAGTTCATCATGAGGCGAGGGACGATGATGGAGGAGATGCCCATGTCAATGACTGAGAGAACACCAAGAAAGATGTACATGGGGCGGGCATGGAGCCTCGGGTCTGCCCAGACAGTGATTAAAATAAGCAGGTTTCCCAGCTGAGTCAGGATGTAGATGAGCAAAAAGAACACAAAAAAGAGTGTCCTCAGCCTGAGTGGATAAGGAATTCCTGTCAGGATAAACGCAGTCAACAGTGTGTTGTTGACCCTTTCCATATCCCAGAGAATCTTATCTAGAGAATGCACAAAACAAGAGTTAACATAGAGGTGAGAGGAAAGTGAGGGGGAATTAGAAAAGAGATTGTAAAACTAGGGATGGTGGCAGAGAAGTTTCTTTCTTTCTTTCTTTTTTTTGGAGACAGAGTTTCTTGCTCTGTTGCCCAGGCTGGGGTGCAATGGCATGATCTTGGCTCACTGCAACCCCCGCCTCCCAGGTTCAAGCAATTCTCCTGCCTCAGCCTCCCAAGTAGCTGGGATTACAGACATGTGCCGTCACGCCTGGCTAATTTTTTGCATTTTTAGTAGAGATGGGGTTTCACCATGTTGGCCAGCCTAGTGTCGAACTCCTGACCTCAGGTGATCCACCTGCCTCAGCCTCCCAAAGTGCTGGGATTACAGGCATGAGCCACCACGCCTGGCAGAGAAGTTTCTTTCTTATGTGGAAAGATGACAAGTAGGCAGAAACAATGTTCTCTGGTAGGTGTTTTGTAAACAAGATGTTATTGGAACACAGCCTTTCTCATTTAGTTACCTATTGTCTGTAACTGTTTTGGAGCTACTATGACAGAGATGAGTGGTTGCATTTAGTTTGCAAAACATAAGCTATTTACTCCCTGGACATTTATAGAAAAAGTTTGCACCTAGGGTTTTGTACTCAGAGCACTTTTTCCAATAACCTTTGGCAAATAATCATTGACTGTTCTATTAGTACAGGTCAGGATTTCCCGGAAACATGACGTATGTGAGAAAGGGTATTTGTTTCATTAGGTGCTCTGCCAGCTCAGAATCTTCCAGAGGCCACTGGCTCACTCTGCCAGGACATAAACTTACATAGAGTGGGGAATATGCAGAAAGGAAATGCAGAAACCCATTTGTGTATAAAGAATGAAATAGAATTTTCATTAAACGGCTAATCAAAATTTTTATGTGTGATAGTGCTTGATGCTGTACGATCTACTTTCCAAGTTCTTTACCGTTAAAAGGAGGAGAATGACCATGAAGATGTAAGTACATAAATAAAGTGAGGACTGTCACCACCATGCACTGTGGTTGGTACTTGGTGCTATATAATTCAGTTGCTTTGTATGTAATCATTTAGCCTTAAGACATGTCAAAGAGAGGACAGAAAGAAGAAATGAGGGCTGTCTCTAGTGAGAAGTCAGGGATTAAAGGAAAATTAAAGAATGATTAGAGAGGATGAGAGGATTGCTAGACCAGAGCAAACCACTCTCAGTGTGGAAGAATTATTTTAAGTTCTTAGTCCAAATCATTGATCGACACTTTTTTTTTTGAGACAGAGTTCTCTCTGTCACACAGCCTGGAGTGCAATGGCATGATCTCAGCTCACTGCAACCTCTGCCTCTCGGGTTTAAGCAATTCTCATGCCTCAGCCTCTGAGTAGCTGGGATTACAGGCATGTGCTACCATGCCTGGCTAATTTTTGTATTTTTAGTGGAGACGGGGTTTCACTATGTTGGCCAGGCTGATCTTGAACTCCTGGCCTCAAGTGATCTGCCCGCCTTGGTCTCCCAAAGTGTTGGGATTACAGGCATAAGCCACCACACCCAGCTTGACTGGCATTTTTTAACCTAAAGAAAAGGGTTGGAGGGTGGGCTCAGTGGCTCATGCCTGTAATCCTAGCACTTTGGGAGGCCGAGGAGGGTGGATTACCTGAGGTCAGGGGTTCGAGACTAGCCTGGCCAACATGGTGACACCCTGCCTCTACTAAAAATACAAATATTAGCCAGGTTTGGTGGCGGGCACCTATAATCCCAGCTACTCGGGAGGCTGAGGCAGGAGAATCACTTGAATCCCGGAGGTGGAGGTTGAATTGAGCTGAGATTGCACCACTTCACTCCAGCCTGGACAAAAGAGTGAAACTCTGTTTCCAAAAAACAAAACAAAACAAAACAAAACAAAAAGCCAGGTGCAGTGGCTCACTCCTATAATCGCAGCACTCTGAGAGGCTGATGTGGGTGGATCACAAGGTCAGGAATTCGAGACCAGCCTGGCCAATATGGTGAAACCCCGTCTCTACTAAAAATACAAAAATTAGCCAGGTGTGGTAGTGGGCGCCTGTACTCCCAGCTGCTTGGGAGGCTGAGGCAGGAGAATCGCTTGAACCTGGGAGGCAGAGGTTGCAATGAGCAGAGATCACACCACTGCACTCCAGCCTGGGTGACAGAGCGAGACTCTGTCTCAAACAAACAAATAAAAACAACAACGACAAAAAGGGTTGGAACAATGAGCTTTTAAAATTCCTTCTAGTACCTTTAGTTCAGTTATCTAAACTCATGTCTTGGAACATTTTTTGAAAATGAACTGACCTTAAATGGGAGGGTTGATTTTGGGGCTCTGTATTCTGTCATTGGTTGATGTGTTTGTTTTTATGCCAGTGCCATGCTGTTTTGATAACTATAACTTTATACTTTAAGGTAAGATAATACGATGCCTGTGACTTTTTCTGAGTGTGTGCAAGATTGCTTTGGCTATTCAGTGTCTTTTTGTTTCACAATGGGGAAGGACAGTCTCTTCAATAAATAGTGTTGGGAAAACTGGATATCCATACTTAGAAGAATGAAATTGCACCTTTATCTCACACTATTAGCAAAAATCAGTTCAAAATGAATTAAAGACTTAAACATAAGACCTGAAACTGTAAAACTACTAGAAGAAAACGGGAAAAGTTCTACAAGATTTGTCTGAAAAATATCATATATATTCAACAGAATACTATTCAGCCCTAGAAAAGAAGGAAATCCTGTCACTTGTGACAACATGAATGAAACTGGAGGACATTATATTAAACAAAATAAGCCAGGCATGGAAAGACAATATTGCATGATCTCACTTATATGTGGAATAAAAAAAAATTGAACTTACAAAAGTGAAAAAGAGAATGGTGGTTATTAGAAGCCGGGGATGGGGAATGCAGAGATGTTGATCAAAAGGTACAAAGTTTCCGTTGGGTGCAGTGGCTCATACCTGTAATCCCAGCACTTTGGGAGGCCAAGGCAGGCAGATCAGTTGAGGTCAGGAGTTTGAGACCAGCCTGGCCAACATGGCGAAACCCTGTCTTTACTGAAAATAAAAAAATTAGCCCAGGGTGGGGGCAAAACCCTGTCTTTACTAAAAATAAAAAAATTAGCCCAGGGTGGTGGCATGTGCCTATAATCCCAGCTACTCAGGAGGCCGAGGTGGGAGAATTGCTTGAACCCAGGAGACGGAGGTTGTAGTGAGCCGAGATCGTGCCACTGCACTCCAGCCTGTGTGACAGAGCAAGACTCTGACTCAAAAAAAAAAAAAAAAAAGTACAAAGTTTCAGTTAGACAGGAGAAGTAAATTTTCAGGACCTATTGAACAGTATGATGACCATAATTAATAATAATAGGCCAGTTGCAATGGCTCATGCCTGTAAACCCAGCCCTTTGGGAGGCCAAGGCGGGTGGATCACGAAGTCAGGAAATTGAGACCATCCTGGTCAATCACGGTGAAACCCCGTCTCTACAAAAAAAAAAAAAAAAAAAGAAAAAAATAACAAAAAATTAGTTGGCGCGCTGGTTGCCGGCGCCTGAAGTCCCAGCATGCTGGAGGCTGAGGCAGGAGAATGGCGCTGAACCAGGGAGACACAGCTCTGCCAATGAGCAGAGATACAATGCCACTGCAAACTCCAACCGGGTGACAGAGCGAGACTCGTCTCAAAAAAAAAAAAAAAACAACACGACACACACACACACACCACACACACACTAAGTATTTCAAATATATAGAGCTATTTAAGCACTTACTGCAAAAAAAATGAAAAATAAGTATGTAGTAATGGATATTTATTGATCATAAATCATTCTTTTTTTGAACAGATTGCCTTGTGCCCAGGCTGGGTGCAATGCACGATATGGCTCACTGCAACTCGCTTCCCGGTTCAACGCGATTCTCCTCGCCCCACCTCCCGAGTAGCGCGGGAATATAGGCAGGGCTGCCCACGCCGCAGCTAATGTTGGTAATTTTTAGTGAGATGGGGTTCTCCTTATGGTCAGGCTGGTCTCGAACCCAACCTCAAGTTATCGGCCTCCCAAAGGCTGAATTAATAGGCATGACCACTGCCCTAGGTCGATAAATCATTCACATGTATACTCTCTATGAAAACATCACACTGTGGTCCCCATAAATACCGATAACTACATTTATTAATTAAAAATAAAAGTTTAAATAAAAAGACTGATGTAAGGATTTAGTGAAAAATACCTCATGGCTTGAGGTAGGGATTCCAAAAATTGAAATGATTGATTTTTTTTTTCTCTGGACTGATTTCCATACACCAGAGGAAAGAGTAAGATTAACAGGCAATGCAGGACTTTCTGATATGATTCCCTCTACCTTCACTCATGCACAGGCAGCATTCTGCCTATGGTCAGGGATTGTGGACAGCAGAACTGGCATCCCTGTGAAAAAGTAAGCATCATAGACAGATGGCGCGCGGAGAGAACAACCAAATGAAACATTATAACGGATCTCAACAATCGTCAGCTGTCATAGATGGTCGTTCACTACTCACTTCTGGTTTGAGTCATCAAAAGCTCCCCCTGGGACTGGGTTGCGTGGCCATCATGACCTGTAAAGTCCCCAGCACTTGGAAGGCTAGGCGAAGGATTGCTTTAAG
Organism: Rhinopithecus bieti; assembly: GCF_001698545.2. NCBI lineage: Eukaryota > Metazoa > Chordata > Mammalia > Primates > Cercopithecidae > Rhinopithecus > Rhinopithecus bieti. The sequence goes on along the minus strand of NW_016815584.1, from coordinate 502,756 downwards.
CTCAGGATTCGCAAGTCTGGGCAACATAGCAAACCGCTGGTTCTATAAAAAAATAATAAAAAAAAAATTACTGGGCATAGTGGCCACACACCCTGTTTCCCAGATAACTTGGGAGACTAAGGTGGGGATTGCCTTGAGCCCAGAAGGTCAAGTGAAACCCAGATTGCAACCACCTGCACTCCAGCCATGGGTGACAGAGTGAGAGACCCCGTCCTCAAAACAAAACATAAACAACATACAAAAAAGCCCAACCCTCTGGGTTTAATTTCTTCACTGGGGCTGTGAGAGATCCGGAATAGAGATGGAACCCAATTTGGCCAAATATGGAACAGCAGGCATAGTTATGTTTCAAGCCTTTTTTGAGAGGAGCTCTTGCTCTGTAACCCCAGGCTGGATGCAGTGGTACGATGTCGGCCACTCCACCCCTGACATCCCGGGTTCAACGCAATTCACCTGCCTTGCCTCCCGAGAGCTGGATTACAGGCATGGCCACCCAAGTGCCCCGGGGCTAATTTTTGAATTTTTAGTAGAGAGTGGGGGTTTCACCATGTTGCGCCAGCTAGGCTCCCAGCTCTTTTTTTGACCTCGTATCTGCCCGCCTCCAGTCTCCCAAACGCTGATTAACAGGCGTGCCACCGGCTCCCTCAAAGTCCTTACGTTAAACACGGGGTACCTTTAAAAACAGCTGCACGCCAAGCTCTTCAGGAGCTAACTCGTCACCATTTACCATACTCGTTAATCGAAACTTCAAAAAGAAGCAGTAACATCCTGCCACACCTGCCATTATCCTCTTTCAGTAAATAAAACGCAGTTTATAAATTCTTCCAGTTTTAAACATTATATCAAGGAACACAGTATGGTTGAAACTTCAAAAAGCTACCACAATCCTCTTCCAGATGCCCGACTACAGATGCTGGCTTCTCCCCGAGTTCCTTGACTCGGAAATATAGAAGCTCAAAGTCCCACAAGGTCCGTTGAGGAAATTAATGGCAAGTGCACAAACAGCAGCCCTGGGCGAAGGAGGTCAGGTGCGACTGGCGGGTGGTCGTGTCATGGCATGCTGTAAAGTTTTGCTTTCTCCTTCCTTCTTTCCTTCCTTCCTTCCTTCCTTCCTTCCTTCCTTCTTGCCTTCCTTTCTCCTTCCTTACTTCCTTTCTCTTTTTTTTTTTGACCGGATCTGGCTCCTGTCGCCAGGCTGAGAGTGCCGGTGGCCGGATCCAGCTCACTGCCAAGTCTCCGCTCCGGTTTCGCCATTCTCCTGCTCCGCCTGTCGCCAAGTAGCTGGGACTACAGCGTGCGCCTCGTCGCGCAGTTTTTTGAATTTTTTTTTTTTTGTATTCATTAGAGAGACGGGGTTCACCGTATTGCCAGATGGTCCGATTCCTGACCGTTTGTATCCGCCCCCGTGACTCAAAGGCCTCCCAAAGTGCTGGGATTACAGGCTTAAGCCACCGCGCCCGGCCGATGCTGTAGTTTTCTGAGGTCACTGAGGTCTGATGTTAAAGTGTTCAGATTTAGAAGCCTGATTTGGTTAGGTCTCTCTGGGGGAAATCAGGCTGTGGGAAATCGTACCTGAGAGAATGACTTAAAAACCAAACAAATAATTTGTTACTTTACAGTGGGAGATCTTGCTCCCATGACAGAAATGATGTGTCTGCTACCTAGGGCACTCACTTATTAATACTATCAAGGTCCCTGGAAATCAAATTAGGAATCAAATGTGTATTTCTGAGTTTTGAATCACAGCAAGGGGAATTTCATGAAGCACACTTAATTTAGGTCACAATGAATTACACCTGGTAAATCACACAGCATCTTTATCTAAGGGAATACTTCAATTTTCCCTTCAGATACAGTTATCTTTTTCCCTTGAGCAGTAATGAAGATACATCAACAAAGTTTTATTCTAATTATTTTCTTCCTGAATTTCTATCTTTTTAGATTGCCTTTGTTATTTCCATTGGCTCTTTTCAACATTTTCCTAACTTTTAGAGTTCCCTAATTATTCTTCCCTGATTTATTTTCATACTGTTTTCTTATTTGTTTTGGAGAATATTCTATGATTTACTCTCTAAAAAGTGTTATTTCTTTTGCAAAATTTTCCATTGATAGGGAATGACAGTCCACCCATAGTATGATGATTCTTGTTTTACTCAACCAGCGAGAATAGTATTTTCTAACTTTATCCTTAGATTTTAGAACCATCTTAGTGGGAGGAATGAGAGGAAGGAATGCAGTTTTATTTGTAATACCAAGTATCTTTATTGGGTGTGATTTCATCCCAGTTACCTCTTTTGTTTTCTTCTTTTGTTTCTCTAACTTTTCCTCCTCATTAAGTTATAAATATTAATAGAAAAACTTCCCTTTACCTCTGATCTGTTATGACCTTTCTCCCTGTGTCACTGCCATTATCAAAAACCTCCAAGCGTAAAGCTTAGTATTTGCTAGGTAACCACCCTTCTGTATACTCTCTGTTTCATTAATATCCCACATGTGGCTCTGAGACTTTCAAAAATCAAAGAGAGAGAGAGAGAGAGATACGGAGAGAGAGAAAGAGACATGGAGGGAGAGAGAGAGACATGGCACAAGGAGAAGGAAACATGGCACCTATGAAACCTCAGGGGACCAGAGTGATAAAAAGTCAGAGAATAATGATGGTATTTTGCACCCGTGTAGTGTTCTTACAATCCTTAGAGGTTAAATGACAGAGGAGTCTCATAGTTGTATAATGCTGGAGCGAGGACTCCAACCAGATCGTATTGTTTCTAGTCCAGCACTCTTTCTACATGTCACTGAAAATTCCTTCCCACAAGGAACCAAATCAAAATAATGTAGTAAATCACGTGAACTGAGTAACAATTTTAAGAGTTTTATGGTACATTCTGTCAAGGATTCTAAGCTGGTGTTACTACCCTATTTCAAAATTGAGTGTAGTGGAGTTAAGAGCAAGTTCTAAAATCAAACTAGAGTGAAATTTTGTTAACATGAATTCATGAAGTTGCCCGACTTCTTTCATTGTCTGACAATCTATTAGACTGAGTGTTTCTTTTTTTTTTTTGAGACGGAGTCTCGCTCTGTCGCCCAGGCTGGAGTGCAGTGCCCAGATCTCAGCTCACTGCAAGCTCCGCCTCCCGGGTTCACGCCATTCTCCTGCCTCAGCCTCCTGAGTAGCTGGGACTACAGGCGCCC